>NW_026288893.1:30000-71998 GCF_023373465.1 Oncorhynchus keta | reverse complement strand
GAGGCTCATGGTAGAGAGGAGGCCTCAGATCGAAGACTCCACCATCTCCAGTCAGCCCTCAGTCAGCTAGAGGCCAGGTGAAACACACCTGTAATCCTCACTCCAGTTCCTCTTCCGGACTCTTCCACAGGAGGCTGAGTGCATCTCTCTTCAATTCCTCCTGCTAAACTCTTTCTGTCCCCATCTGTCTCCTGCAGGTTGAAGGCAGCCACCCAGGAGGCAGAGGGTGTACGCAGGGAGCAGGTGGTGTGGGAGAGGCAGGTGGGGAACACTGTAGTTTTTGGCATCCCTATTTTAACGTAGTATCTACAAGGTCATGGAGCTAAATAGCGCGGTGTATAACGAGGTATACCCGTCAGGTGGGGGAGCTGCAGGTCCGCTGTGCCTCTCTGGAGGAGGAGCGCTACGAGGCCTTCTCCAAGGTCAGAGACTCCATACAGCTGGCTGAGGAGGCCTCTCTACAGAAGGACCAGGTACATACAGTCTTCTACTGCTACGGTCTGCTTCTCTGGATACAATCTAACCTCTCTCTCTCACCAGGTCAGACAACTCCCTCTCTACCCCTTCCTTCACACCCTTCACTCCTCTGTCCGGTCAGGGACTTACTGTCATTTAGCATAACTCTGGTGATGATGTGTATCTCTGTCCGGTCAGGGACTGTCTGTCATTCAGCATAACGCTGGTGGTGATGATGATGATGGTGGTATGTATCTCTCTGGTCAGGGACTGTCTGTCATTCAGCATAACACTGGTGATGATGTGTATCTCTGTCCGGTCAGGGACTATCTGTCATTTAGCATAACACTGGTGATGATGAGTATGTATCTCTGTCTGGTCAGGGACTATCTGTCATTTAGCATAACACTGGTGATGATGAGTATGTATCTCTGTCTGGTCAGGGACTATCTGTCATTTAGCATAACTGGTTGTGATGGTGGTATGTGATGGTGGTATGTGATGGTGGTATGTATTTCCCTATCAGGCCCTGTTGAGAGAGAAACAGAAATCTGAGGAGCTGGACAGGATGAATGAAGCTGTCAGACAACTGATCCAGGATGCTGCCATACGCACCAGGAAAGAGGTGTCTCTCAACTACTTTTTCAAAATGCTAACCCTAGTCCTCCCCTCCAACTGTACCCTAACCCTAGTCCTGGCATCCTGAGCCACCCTCTCTAACCCTAGTCTTGGTATCCTGAACCACCTTCTCTAACCCTAGTCCCGGTGTTCTGAGCCACCCTCTCTAACCCTAGTCCCGTCATCCTGAGCCACCCTCTCTAACCCTAGTCCCGGCATCCTGAGCCACCCTCTCTAACCCTAGTCCCGGCGTTTTACCATAGTGTGTCATTATCTCCAATACATCACCAGTACACTACTACCTCAACCTGTTAGGCTGCTGCCTCCTGACCACGTTCTCTCTTGATGCTGTGTTCTCGGTAGAGGAACAGAGCTGCCTCCTGACCACGTTCTCTCTTGATGCTGTGTTCTCAGTAGAGGAACGGGGCTGCTGCCTCCTGACCACGTTCTCTCTTGATGCTGTGTTCTCAGTAGAGGAACAGAGCTGCCTCCTGACCACGTTCTGCCTCCTGACCACGTTCTCTCTTGATGCTGTGTTCTCAGTAGAGGAACGTAGCTGCCTCCTGACCACGTTCTCTCTTGATGCTGTGTTCTCAGTAGAGGAACGGAGCTGCTGCCTCCTGACCACGTTCTCTCTTGATGCTGTGTTCTCAGTAGAGGAACGGAGCTGCTGCCTCCTGACCACGTTCTCTCTTGATGCTGTGTTCTCAGTAGAGGAACAGAGCTGCTGCCTCCTGACCACGTTCTCTCTTGATGCTGTGTTCTCAGTAGAGGAACGGAGCTGCCTCCTGACCACGTTCTCTCTTGATGCTGTGTTCTCAGTAGAGGAACGGAGCTGCTGCCTCCTGACCACGTTCTCTCTTGATGCTGTGTTCTGACCTGCCTCCTGACCACGTTCTCTCTTGTGATGCTGTGTTCTGTGTTCTCAGTAGAGGAACAGAGCTGCCTCCTGACCACGTTCTCTCTTGATGCTGTGTTCTCAGTAGAGGAACTGCCTCCTGACCACGTTCTCTCTTGATGCTGTGTTCTCAGTAGAGGAACAGAGCTGCCTCCTGACCACGTTCTCTCTTGATGCTGTGTTCTCAGTAGAGGAACGTAGCTGCCTCCTGACCACGTTCTCTCTTGATGCTGTGTTCTCAGTAGAGGAACAGAGCTGCCTCCTGACCACGTTCTCTCTTGATGCTGTGTTCTCAGTAGAGGAACGTAGCTGCCTCCTGACCACGTTCTCTCTTGATGCTGTGTTCTCAGTAGAGGAACAGAGCTGCCTCCTGACCACGTTCTCTCTTGATGCTGTGTTCTCAGTAGAGGAACGTAGCTGCCTCCTGACCACGTTCTCTCTTGATGCTGTGTTCTCAGTAGAGGAACAGAGCTGCCTCCTGACCACGTCTGATGCTGTGTTCTCACGTTCTCCTCCACGTTCTCTCTTGATGCTGTGTTCTCAGTAGAGGAACAGAGCTGCCTCCTGACCACGTTCTCTCTTGATGCTGTGTTCTCAGTAGAGGAACGGAGCTGCCTCCTGACCACGTTCTCTCTTGATGCTGTGTTCTCAGTAGAGGAACAGAGCTGCCTCCTGACCACGTTCTCTCTTGATGCTGTGTTCTCAGTAGAGGAACAGAGCTGCCTCCTGACCACGTTCTCTCTTGATGCTGTGTTCTCAGTAGAGGAACAGAGCTGCTGCCTCCTGACCACGTTCTCTCTTGATGCTGTGTTCTCAGTAGAGGAACGTAGCTGCCTCCTGACCACGTTCTCTCTTGATGCTGTGTTCTCAGTAGAGGAACGGAGCTGCTGCCTCCTGACCACGTTCTCTCTTGATGCTGTGTTCTCAGTAGAGGAACGGGGAAGACTAAGGACACTGCTGACCTGTAAAACGACTAATCTAAATCGAAACTGGTCCTAACTTTAACCATAACCAAACACTAACCTAATTTTAACCAAACCCTAACCTAATTTTAACCATAACCAAACCCTAACCTAATTTTAACCATAACCAAACCCTAAATTTAACCATAACTAAACCCTAACCTAACTTTAACCATAACCATAACCAAACCCTAACCTAATTTTAACCATAACCAAACCCTAACCTAATTTTAACCATAACCAAACCCTAAATTTAACCATAACCAAACCCTAACCTAACTTTAACCAATTCTGAAATTATCTGTTTGCAGCTCAGCAGTGTGCGTGTAGTTTTTCCTTGAGGAACTCCCTGACCTGACTTCTCTGCCTGGCTGTTTACCAGGGAGGGACTGTGATTACCATTCTATTAATGGCTCTTGATTTAAGACCTAATGCACCAAGCCTGTTAATGTTAGCCTTCACCAGGCTGTCAGACACGGGTCTAAATGTAGACGTGCCTGGACACTGAAATAGCACAGACTCACAAGCCGCAGTGTGCGTTTCACTGTGGTGAAACCAGGGGTGCAGCTCTCTGCATTTCCCTCTGAAAAGCCTGATTTACAGAATATAATTGTTTTGTCAAGTTTATTTATTTTTATGTGATTTTACCAGGTAAGTTGACTGAGAACACGTTCTCATTTACAACAACGACCTGGGGAATAGTTACAGGGGAGAGGAGGGGGATGAATGAGCCAATTGTGAACTGGGGATTATTAGGTGACAATGATGGTTTGAGGGGCAGATTAGAAATTTAGCCAGGACACCGGGGTTAACACCCCTCCTCTTATGATAAGTGCCATGGGATCTTTTAATGACCTCAGAGAGTCAGGACACCCGTTTAACGTCCCATCCGTAAAACGGCACCGTACACAGGGTAGTGTCCCCAATGGGGCATTGGGATATTTTTTAGACCAGAGGAAAGAGTGCCTCCTACTGGCCCTCCAACACCAATTCCAGCAGCATCTGGTCTCCCATCCAGGAACTGACCAGGATCAACCCTGCTTAGCTTCAGAAGCAAGCCAGCAGTGGTATGCAGGATGGCATGCTGCTGGCTAAAGTGACAGAGCAGGTAGAATATGTGGGATGTATACTATCTGTTGTTACTTCAGGTGTTCTTGACTAGTTCTGGATTGTGTTTCTTTCAGGTAGAGAATGTACGTAAACAGTGCAACTCACAGATCCATCGGATGGCTGAGGAGTTGTCGGCTCTACAACTGGAGTGTGCAGATAAAGAGTCTCAGATGGAGAGGTCCATGAGAGAGATGAGGGCAGTGGAGGAGGAACTGGAGAAGGTGAGGGGGGGTTGTGGAGGAGGAACTGGAGAAGGTGAGGGGGGGTTGTGGAGGAGGAACTGGAGAAGGTGATGGAGTGGAGGAGGAACTGGAGAAGGTAAGGGGGGTTGTGGAGGAGGAACTGGAGAAGGTGAGGGGGTTGTGGAGGAGGAACTGGAGAAGGTGAGGGGGGTTGTGGAGGAGGAACTGGAGAAGGTGAGGGGGTTGTGGAGGAGGAACTGGAGAAGGTGAGGGGGGTTGTGGAGGAGGAACTGGAGAAGGTGAGGGGGGTTGTGGAGGAGGAACTGGAGAAGGTGAGGGGGGTTGTGGAGGAGGAACTGGAGAAGGTGAGGGGGGTTGTGGAGGAGGAACTGGAGAAGGTGAGGGGGGTTGTGGAGGAGGAACTGGAGAAGGTGAGGGGGGTTGTGGAGGAGGAACTGGAGAAGGTGAGGGGGGGTTGTGGAGGAGGAACTGGAGAAGGTGAGGGGGGTTGTGGAGGAGGAACTGGAGAAGGTGAGGGGGGTTGTGGAGGAGGAACTGGAGAAGGTGAGGGGGGTTGTGGAGGAGGAACTGGAGAAGGTGAGGGGGGTTGTGGAGGAGGAACTGGAGAAGGTGAGGGGGGTTGTGGAGGAGGAACTGGAGAAGGTGAGGGGGGTTGTGGAGGAGGAACTGGAGAAGGTGAGGGGGGTTGTGGAGGAGGAACTGGAGAAGGTGAGGGGGTTGTGGAGGAGGAACTGGAGAAGGTGAGGGGGTTGTGGAGGAGGAACTGGAGAAGGTGAGGGGGGTTGTGGAGGAGGAACTGGAGAAGGTGAGGGGGTTGTGGAGGAGGAACTGGAGAAGGTGAGGGGGTTGTGGAGGAGGAACTGGAGAAGGTGAGGGGGGTTGTGGAGGAACTGGAACTGGAGAAGGTGAGGGGGGGAGAAGTGGAGGAGGAACTGGAGAAGGTGAGGGGGGTTGTGGAGGAGGAACTGGAGAAGGTGAGGGGGGTTGTGGAGGAGGAACTGGAGAAGGTGAGGGGGGTTGTGGAGGAGGAACTGGAGAAGGTGAGGGGGGTTGTGGAGGAGGAACTGGAGAAGGTGAGGGGGGGGTTGTGGAGGAGGAACTGGAGAAGGTGAGGGGGGTTGTGGAGGAGGAACTGGAGAAGGTGAGGGGGGTTGTGGAGGAGGAACTGGAGAAGGTGAGGGGGGTTGTGGAGGAGGAACTGGAGAAGGTGAGGGGGGTTGTGGAGGAGGAACTGGAGAAGGTGAGGGGGGTTGTGGAGGAGGAACTGGAGAAGGTGAGGGGGGTTGTGGAGGAGGAACTGGAGAAGGTGAGGGGGGTTGTGGAGGAGGAACTGGAGAAGGTGAGGGGGGTTGTGGAGGAGGAACTGGAGAAGGTGAGGGGGGTTGTGGAGGAGGAACTGGAGAAGGTGAGGGGGGTTGTGGAGGAGGAACTGGAGAAGGTGGGGGGAGTGGAGGAGGAACTGGAGAAGGTGAGGGGGGTTGTGGAGGAGGAACTGGAGAAGGTGAGGGGGGTTGTGGAGGAGGAACTGGAGAAGGTGAGGGGGGTTGTGGAGGAGGAACTGGAGAAGGTGAGGGGGTTGTGGAGGAGGAACTGGAGAAGGTGAGGGGGGTTGTGGAGGAGGAACTGGAGAGGGAGGGGGGTTGTGGAGGAGGACCTGGTGAGGGGGTTTGTGGAGGAGGACCTGGAGAAGGTGAGGGGGTGGAGGAGGAACTGGAGAAGGTGGGGGGTGGGGGGTGGAGAAGGTGAGGTGATTGGGGAAGAAGTCATACTATTGTTTTACCAAACTGAATCGTACATTCCTACAGGGTGGAACTGTGGTGAGGAACTTTATGGGGAATGGAGGTTATGAAGCATTCTAATGCATTATAACCTGTTCCTATGTCACCTGTACTCCAGGTGTATAAGGAGGGTAGAGGAGAGCCAGAGTACAGGAAGATAGAGGTTCTCCACCAGAGGTCTCTGAATGCTGAGAGACTGAAGGACGACATGAACATCACCCTGCAGAGCACACACAACAAGATGAAGAAACTGGAGATGGAGTGAGACATGTATTTCTGTGTGCTTAGTCTGAGCTGCTGATCTGAGATCTGTGTTCAGCTGTTAAGTGTGCTTTTTTTTTAGTCTGCCTGTCATCTGTCTGGACCCAAGTGTATACAGTACTTTGTAATCTAAATGCCCCCTCTGTCTCTTCCTCCCTTCTCTCCCCCTCCCTCCCCTTTCCCCCCACAGCTACAGTGAGGAGTTGTCCCGGTGCCAGGAGGAGGTGCGGCGGTTGCAGGGGTCTCTGTCTGCAGCCAGGGAGGACTGCAGCGGGGTCAGCGAGGAGCGGCTCCAGCTGCAGCAGGAGAACATGCAGCTCCGCAGGGAGATGGAGGAGCTACGCAAGGCTAGCATGATGACCCAGAGGAGAGCTAAGCAGCAGGTGAGACTACCTGGTTAAGCACCTTTAAGACCAGACTGGATGCAGTATGAACGGGAGGGATCAGGGTAGAGGAAGGACGGGGATATAAACCAACTATGCAAGGCTTTGCTGCTCGCACAGAGACGGGCGTAACAGCAGGTAAGACCAGTCTGTAGAAACAGAGATGAGGAGGGAGACAGGTCTAGCAGGTAGAGGAAGGTGGAAGATGAGGAGGGACAGGTCTATCAGGTAGAGGAAGGTGGAAGATGAGGAGGGAGACAGGTCTAGCAGGTAGAGGAAGGTGGAAGATGAGGAGGGAGACAGGTCTATCAGGTAGAGGAAGGTGGAAGATGAGGAGGGGTGGAGACAGGTCTAACAGGTAGAGGAAGGTGGAAGATGAGGAGGGAGACAGGTCTATCAGGTAGAGGAAGGTGGAAGATGAGGAGGGAGACAGGTCTAGCAGGTAGAGGAAGGTGGAAGATGAGGAGGGAGACAGGTCTAGCAGGTAGAGGAAGGTGGAAGATGAGGAGGGAGACAGGTCTAGCAGGTAGAGGAAGGTGGAAGATGAGGAGGGAGACAGGTCTATCAGGTAGAGGAAGGTGGAAGATGAGGAGGGAGACAGGTCTATCAGGTAGAGGAAGGTGGAAGATGAGGAGGAGACTAGCAGGTCTCCAGGTGGAGAGGAAGGTGAAGGAGGAGGGAGACAGGTCTAGCAGGTAGAGGAAGGTGGAAGATGAGGAGGGAGACAGGTCTATCAGGTAGAGGAAGGTGGAAGATGAGGAGGGAGACAGGTCTATCAGGTAGAGGAAGGTGGAAGATGAGGAGGGAGACAGGTCTAGCAGGTAGAGGAAGGTGGAAGATGATCTATCAGGTGGGAGAAGATGAGGAGGGAGACAGGTCTAGCAGGTAGAGGAAGGTGGAAGATGAGGAGGGAGACAGGTCTATCAGGTAGAGGAAGGTGGAAGATGAGGGAGACAGGTCTAACAGGTAGAAGGTGGAAGATGACAGGTCTAGCAGGTAGAGGAAGGTGGAAGATGAGGAGGGAACAGGTGGGTAAGATGAGATGAGGAGGGAGACAGGTCTAGCAGGTAGAGGAAGGTGGAAGATGAGGAGGGAGACAGGTCTAGCAGGTAGAGGAAGGTGGGAAGGGAGATGAGGAGGGAGACAGGTCTAGCAGGTAGAGGAAGGTGGAAGATGAGGAGGGAGACAGGTCTAGCAGGTAGAGGAAGGTGGAAGATGAGGAGGAGACAGGTCTATCAGGTAGAGGAAGGTGGAAGATGAGGAGGGAGACAGGTCTAGCAGGTAGAGGAAGGTGGAAGATGAGGAGGGAGACAGGTCTAACAGGTAGAGGAAGGTGGAAGATGAGGAGGGAGACAGGTCTAGCAGGTAGAGGAAGGTGAAGATGAGGAGGGAGACAGGTCTAGCAGGTAGAGGAAGGGGAAGATGAGGAGGGAGACAGGTCTAGCAGGTAGAGGAAGGTGGAAGATGAGGAGGGAGACAGGTCTAGCAGGTAGAGGAAGGTGGAAGATGAGGAGGGAGACAGGTCTAGCAGGTAGAGGAAGGTGGAAGATGAGGAGGGAGACAGGTCTAGCAGGTAGAGGAAGGTGGAAGATGAGGAGGGAGACAGGTCTATCAGGTAGAGGAAGGTGGAAGATGAGGAGGGAGATGAGGTAGGGAAGGTGGAGATGAGGAGGGAGACAGGTCTAGCAGGTAGAGGAAGGTGGAAGATGAGGAGGGAGACAGGTCTAGCAGGTAGAGGAAGGTGGAAGATGAGGGGAGACAGGTCTAGCAGGTAGAGGAAGGTGGAAGATGAGGAGGGAGACAGGTCTATCAGGTAGAGGAAGGTGGAAGATGAGGAGGGAGACAGGTCTAGCAGGTAGAGGAAGGTGGAAGATGAGGGAGACAGGTCTAGCAGGTAGAGGAAGGTGGAAGATGAGGAGGGAGACAGGTCTAGCAGGTAGAGGAAGGTGGAAGATGAGGAGGGAGACAGGTCTATCAGGTAGAGGAAGGTGGAAGATGAGGAGGGAGACAGGTCTAGCAGGTAGAGGAAGGTGGAAGATGAGGAGGGAGACAGGTCTATCAGGTAGAGGAAGGTGGAAGATGAGGAGGGAGACAGGTCTAGCAGGTAGAGGAAGGTGGAAGATGAGGAGGGAGACAGGTCTAGCAGGTAGAGGAAGGTGGAAGATGAGGAGGGAGACAGGTCTAGCAGGTAGAGGAAGGTGGGAGATGAGGAGGGAGATGAGGAGGGAGACAGGTCTAGCAGGTAGAGGAAGGTGGAAGATGAGGAGGGAGACAGGTCTAGCAGGTAGAGGAAGGTGGAAGATGAGGAGGGAGACAGGTCTAGCAGGTAGAGGAAGGTGGAAGATGAGGAGGGAGACAGGTCTAGCAGGTAGAGGAAGGTGGAAGATGAGGAGGGAGACAGGTCTAGCAGGTAGAGGAAGGTGGAAGATGAGGAGGGAGACAGGTCTAGCAGCTAGAGGAAGGTGGAAGATGAGGAGGAGACAGGTCTAGCAGGTAGAGGAAGGTGAGGAGATGGAGGGAGACAGGTCTAGCAGGTAGAGGAAGGTGGAAGATGAGGAGGGAGACAGGTCTAGCAGGTAGAGGAAGGTGGAAGATGAGGAGGGAGACAGGTCTAGCAGGTAGAGGAAGGTGGGAGATGAGGAGGGAGACAGGTCTAGCAGGTAGAGGAAGGTGGGAGATGAGGAGGGAGACAGGTCTAGCAGGTAGAGGAAGGTGGGAGATGAGGAGGGAGACAGGTCTATCAGGTAGAGGAAGGTGGGAGATGAGGTGGGAGAGAGAGGAAGGTGGAAGATGAGGAGGGAGACAGGTCTAGCAGGTAGAGGAAGGAGGGAGATGAGGAGGGAGACAGGTCTAGCAGGTAGAGGAAGGTGGGAGATGAGGAGGGAGACAGGTCTAGCAGGTAGAGGAAGGTGGAAGATGAGGAGGGAGACAGGTCTAACAGGTAGAGGAAGGTGGGAGATGAGGAGGGAGACAGGTCTATCAGGTAGAGGAAGGTGGGAGATGAGGAGGGAGACAGGTCTAGCAGGTAGAGGAAGGTGGGAGATGAGGAGGGAGACAGGTCTAGCAGGTAGAGGAAGGTGGGAGATGAGGAGGGAGACAGGTCTAGCAGGTAGAGGAAGGTGGGAGATGAGGAGGGAGACAGGTCTAGCAGGTAGAGGAAGGTGGGAGATGAGGAGGGAGACAGGTCTAGCAGGTAGAGGAAGGTGGGAGATGAGGAGGGAGACAGGTCTATCAGGTAGAGGAAGGTGGAAGATGAGGAGGGAGACATGTCTAGCAGGTAGAGGAAGGTGGAAGATGAGGAGGGAGACAGGTCTAGGGTAGAGGAAGGTGGAAGATGAGGAGGAGACAGGTCTATCAGGTAGAGGAAGGTGGGAGATGAGGAGGGAGATGGTAGGTCTGAGGAGGGAGACAGGTCTAGCAGGTAGAGGAAGGAGGGAGATGAGGAGGGAGACAGGTCTATCAGGTAGAGGAAGGTGGGAGATGAGGAGGGAGACAGGTCTAGCAGGTAGAGGAAGGTGGGAGATGA
Organism: Oncorhynchus keta; assembly: GCF_023373465.1. Lineage (NCBI taxonomy): Eukaryota > Metazoa > Chordata > Actinopteri > Salmoniformes > Salmonidae > Oncorhynchus > Oncorhynchus keta. The sequence continues at coordinate 61,803 of NW_026288893.1, read as the reverse complement.
GGAGGGAGATGGTCTAGGAGGGAGGAAGGTGGGAGATAGAGATGAGGTGGGAGATGAGGTGGGAGATGAGGTGGGAGATGAGGAGGGAGATGAGGAGGTGGGAGATGAGGAGGAGACAGGTCTAGGAGATGAGGAGGTAGAGGAAGGTGGGAGATGAGGAGGGAGATGAGGGAGAGGTGGGAGGTCTAGATGAGGTAGAGGAAGGTGGGAGATGAGGAGGGAGATGAGGAGGGAGACAGGTCTAGCAGGTAGAGGAAGGTGGGAGATGAGGTGGGAGATGAGGAGGGAGATGAGGAGGGAGACAGTCTAGCAGGTAGAGGAAGGTGGGAGATGAGGAGGGAGAGGTAGATGAGGAGGTAGAGGTAGATGAGGAGGTAGATGAGGAGGTAGCTGAGGTAGAGGAAGGTGGGAGATGAGGAGGTGGGAGATGAGGAGGTAGATGAGGAGGTAGTTGAGGAATTAGAGGAAGGTGGGAGATGAGGAGGTAGATGAGGAGGTAGATGAGGAGGTAGATGAGGAGGGAGATGAGGAGGTAGACAGGTCTAGCAGGTAGAGGAGGGTGAAAACAAGATGAGGTTAAACAGGTGGGCAGGTCAAGTTGGAGACACACCCACCCTCACTTCCCCTCCTCCTCTCCACAGGTTTCCCAGATGGAGCAGGAGTATTCCCTAAAGGAGCAGGGTCTGGAAGCCCGGGTCAGGGAGATGGAGGAAAGCAGTAGGAGCTCCAGTGCTGACCTGACCCGCCTCCTCTCTGCCCAGCAGAAGACCAGCCAGCGCTGGAAGGAGGAGGCCAAGACCCTCACCCTGACCTTCCAGACCAAACTCACCAGCCTCAAGTTAGTTCAATGTACTGGGTAAACCTGTGTGTATATGACCAATAAACTGTGATCTGACCTTCTGACACTCCACCATAATAGCCCAGTGTCCATACAGGCAAGTCTACAAACTCAACAATTTGGTTTGAAGACGCCCACATTTTCCATTCTGCTTTGAACTTCTGAGAAGCTGTTCTGGCTCTTTTTCACTTTGCAGATCACAGTAAAAACAACGTTTCAAGCCTCCTGCACACAATGTAGAAGGGAGAGATTGACAGGCTACGGACCAAATGGCCCACTGTTTGACACAGTTGCTAGTTGATGAGTGGATGTTTTGATATACGTATGTGTTTGATGATTGGTCGCTGACCACTATGACACGGTCTGTTGGTTTCAGGGGTGAGCTGAGTCGACAGAGGCAACGTTGTCAGGAACTGGAGATCCAGCTGGTGACTGACCACGAGACCATAGTAGAGGTGACTCTAACACACGCATACACACACACACACACACACGCATACCATTTTATAGAAGATTAAAAAAAGGAACACAGACAATTGTTCAACGTGAATTCAACACACTACTCGCACCTTGAAACCAATAGCAACCCGCATCATAATGAATATAAAGAGGAAATGTGATGTCAGTTTATTGTTGCTGGGTCCAGTAGGGGAAGTGTCTCTAATGTTGTGGTTGAAATGTGTCCTGTTGTTGTCTAGTACGAGAGGCAGATGGCAGAGTATCAGGAGAAGAACAGTCGTCTCCAGAGGCGTTTGACTCAGGCAGAACAGAAGGCAACTACAGCATCACAACAGGTACTAGGGGTCTTACACTGGGGCCAGGGAGAGTCGCACACTGATGATGTCAGCTCAGTTGTCTGATATCACCACAGGGTCATATTTAGTGGGCACGCTGTAGTAAAACAGTTCAAAAACGTTATGCAACAGAAACTCAAAGGGAGTTATTGGACACGTGTAGGTAGTCCCTCCCTGTTTTAGTCAGTGTTACTTAGTTTGCTGTCTAATGAATAGGACCCTGGATCTTATTGAGATGAGATGCATTACTGGAACGCTGCACAGCAATGGCGTGTCTCCTGTCCCATATAATCTTCATGGACACACGTCTTTGAAGAAGCCCCGACACGGAGAGGAACTTTGTTGGCTTTGACTGTTTCTAACACACTCATTTGTTCTGTCTTTTCTCTTTCAGCTGAGTATAATGACGTCACAGAGGAGGAAAACATCGTCCATGGCAGACCTGGAGTCTCTATAGCGGTATGCAGGGATGTGCCATGTAATAAAACTAAATATAACATTTCACTAGCTGTTGGGCTAATTGGCTACATTTTCTACTAGCCAGTCTGAAGTGTACTAGCATCGGGCTAGCTTAATTTCCATCCCTGACTGTGTGCATTGCCAACCATTTCTACAGAAATGCCCATGTCTGTTATGGATTTATACCATTCACCTTGATGTCTGTTATTAAAATATATTTAAATTCTCTTTCTGGTGTGTTTTATTGGCGTTGTTGGGAAATTAGGAAATATTTTTGTGGTCATTATTTCTGTGGTCAAACTTCTTGTGGTCGTTGTGTTGGGAAATATTAAAATACATTTTCTTAGGTGTTGTCAGTGTAACATTTGTTTTCTGTGATCATTGTTGGGAAGTATTTAAATCACCTTTCTGTGGTGGGATGATACATTCTCTAAATGAATTGACTGGTGCATATGATCATGTTTAATGTGTGTGTGGTTGAGCGACTGTCTCCAGGATGCTCTGTCAGGTTATCCTGGGATAGAGTGTTTCAATTGTGCAGAATCAGGACGATATCAGGAATGTTTGTGCAGGTTCAACTGCAACCCATCTTTGAGGTCTAGAGTTTTACCATGACAAAAAACGCGATATATGACAGTCCGCGTTATGTTGGGAATCTAGCTATACAAACTATATTGTAGGGTGCAGGTATTTTTGCCTAGTTTTAAAATCTCTAACCTTGGGACATGAATGGTGAGTTGTACTGCAAAGCGCGCATGTGCAGCTGTTGCTCTCCGCGCGGTGTCCAGGAGGCGCTGGTTGCTAAGAAACAATAAACTCACGATCAGCTTCCACTTCTGACACGAGAACCGGCGATAACAAGTGTAGCTAATGTTTTTGCTTCTGTAGTTTCTCTACTAATGTCTATGTTGAAGTGCCATTGATAGCTATGTAAGTAATACAACTTGACTTGCTCAGAAATATGTTATAAATTGCTAGCGCCTCATTGTTTCTGTTAACCAAACGGATGGTTTGTGATATCACTGTATATAACCGTCTCAGCGTTAGCGGATGTTGTTGGCTACGTTTGTTTTGAACTTTTGATTTAACGTTATATTGAAATGTTTATCTCTTGTTGCCAGGTAAGTTGCTAAACAACTGAAATGTATGTTATGTGTAAGATGACTTGCTACTATAGTTTGCTTTGACACGAGTTGATAGACCGAAACTAAAGGGAGAGCTTATCGTTCCCCACCTCCCTCTCCTTGTGCTCTCCCCTTCACCCCCACACACAGTATCCACTCAGACCCAGAGAGGCAGACTATCTGAGGCCACCATGTCTTCGTTCTCCCAGAAGGGGTCCCTCGCTGCCAGGCTGGCCCAGGGAGAGAGGAGGTGGCTGGGGCCCGGCAGCAGAGGATGACCCTCCCATTCACCATGTCCCCTGGCCATGTAGACCCAGAGGCACTGAGAGCCAGGCTGATCTCAGTAGCCCCGAGCCAGGCACACAACGCAACCCTGATGCCCTGGTCTTCACACATACCACCAAGGCCCAGGAACGCAGGAGGGCAGGGCAGAGACCCGTACCGCTGGAGATACTGGTGGGTGGGTGGGTGGGGGGGGGAATATGGGGACCCAGCCACTTGTAAACACTGTTTGCTCACAGTAATGTTTTCTAAATATCAGCCTTTGTTCTCATAACCATCCCAGACATCAACTGCCCCATAAGCACATAAACACCTCTATTTACACATCTTCTCTCATTCAGCCGGTCCTGAAGAAGTACCAGGACCACAAGCAGCCAGAGTTCATCCACAGGCAGAACCGGGAGAGGCTGCTCCAGTCGGGCTGGAAGCCTCCGTCGCCCTCCCTTGCTGGGGTAGAGTGGATGGACAAGGCCCCTGACAGACAGAGCTCCACCCTTCACCTCCCTGAGCTGCCTGACCACGTCAAGGAGAAACAGGTGGAAGACTGAGAAGGGCTCTGCTGGACGGACAGACGTCATGCAGATTTGACATGGTTTAATTTGAAATCCAGATTGTCTTAACCATGATTTCACTAGTGATATACAGCCATGTACTAGAATAAATGAGTGATTGTAGACGGTGGGAGGCAGATACTGAGCTGTGCTCTGTTCGTCAGTAGCCCTCCCTATAGCCCCTCGCTCTCTGATGACTCTGAAGCTCTCTGAAGCTGAGAGGTATCACAGTGGACTGATACGGGTCAGACAACTGTTAAACTCATAGCCTTTCTTGTTCTGTTTTAACCAGTAGTTCCATCAACCTCATTTGAGCCATAGAAGAAACCAGTCCACAATCAATATCTGTCTCTTTTGTTGTCAAGAGATGTAGTACAAAGCCCCCTTTCAGCTGTTCATGATGCTTTTCAAAGTCAAATAAATATAAAAGCCTGACTGACTGTCACTGCTTCCTCCCTCCAGGCTCAGATGACCCAGAGTACCCTGTGTTCCCCCTCTCCCCCCAAACGCCCTCGCTCCTCCAAGTCCGCAAAGCCCTCCCCCACCGGAGCCTTCCTCCAGTCCCCCTCCCCTCTCCCAGCCAGTCACCCCGTCATCTTCAGCTCTGCAGAGGATGTGATCCGTGCCAAAATACGCTCCCCGCCGGACATCGTCAGAATCATCCGGAACAACCCTCACCTGGGCTTCCTGTACATGACCTCTGCCGCACCCAAGAGCTCCATCAAATATGATGCTTATAACCTCAAGTAAGAGAGGGAGAAACACACACACCCTAACCTATATCAGATATGATGTTTATAACCTCAAGAGAGGGAGCAACACACACACCCTAACCTATATCAGATATGATGTTTATAACCTAAAGTAAGAGAGGGAGAAACACACACCCTAACCTATATCAGATATGTTTATAACCTCAAGTAAGAGAGAGAAACACACACCCTAACCTATATCAGATATGATGTTTATAACCTCAAGTAAGAGAGAGAAACACACACCCTAACCTATATCAGATATGATGTTTATAACCTCAAGAGAGAGAGAAATCACACCCTAACCTATATCAGATATGATGTTTATAACATCAAGTAAGAGAGGGAGAAACACACACCCTAACCTATATCAGATATGTTTATAACATCAAGAGAGGGAGAAACACACACCCTAACCTATATCAGATATGTTTATAACATCAAGAGAGGGAGAAACACACACCCTAACCTATATCAGATATGTTTATAACATCAAGTAAGAGAGGAGAAACACACACACCTAACCTATATCAGATATGATGTTTATAACATCAAGTAAGAGAGGGAGAAACACACACCCTAACCTATATCAGATATGTTTATAACATCAAGAGAGGGAGAAACACACACCCTAACCTATATCAGATATGTTTATAACATCAAGAGAGGGAGAAACACACACCCTAACCTATATCAGATATGTTTATAACATCAAGAGAGGGAGAAACACACACCCTAACCTATATCAGATATGTTTATAACATCAAGAGAGGGAGAAGCACACACACCCTAACCTATATCAGATATGATGTTTATAACATCAAGTAAGAGAGGGAGAAACACACACCCTAACCTATATCAGATATGTTTATAACATCAAGAGAGGGAGAAACACACACCCTAACCTATATCAGATATGTTTATAACATCAAGAGAGGGAGAAACACACACCCTAACCTATATCAGATATGTTTATAACATCAAGAGAGGGAGAAGCACACACACCCTAACCTATATCAGATATGTTTATAACCTCAAGTAAGAGACGGAGAAACACACACCCTAACCTATATCAGATATGATGTTTATAACCTCAAGTAAGAGAGGGATAAACACACACCCTAACCTATATCAGATATGTTTATAACATCAAGAGAGGGAGAAACACACACACCTAACCTATATCAGATATGTTTATAACCTCAAGTAAGAGACGGAGAAACACACACCCTAACCTATATCAGATATGATGTTTATAACCTCAAGTAAGAGACGGAGAAACACACACACTAACCTATATCAGATATGTTTATAACCTCAAGTAAGAGAGGGAGAAACACACACCCTAACCTATATCAGATATTATGTTTATAACCTCAAGTAAGAGAGGGAGAAACACACACCCTAACCTATATCAGATATGTATTTATTTTATTATATGATGCTTATATCTTCAAGAAAGAGCAACGTCAACAAGAGAGAGATGCTACTTCTCAATTATCTCTAATTCCATGTATCCTTGTTCCCTTCCCTTCACTAATTCTAATGGAAAGGACTGCCTGGTATAAGAAACATGGTGGAAACTGCCTCTAACCCATACAGCACCAATTCATTGCTTTTAGATTGTGGGAAGTAGTGAACAAGTGTTCACTTCAGAACAAAGGAGGTATTATTGGGACTCACAAAGAGAGACGACACAGACACACACACACACTCACGCAAACATTTGAACTCCCAAGTCTCTATCAAATATAAACACCTACAACCTTATTCTCACTACCCATTCCATTACTCTAACCTTGACCTCCCCCAGGATAGTGGCGTATGAGAACATCAACAAGCAGGACTACTCTACCATCAGCCAGCAGGGTGTGACCTGCATCACTGACGCGGAGATGGACTTCCTGCCATTAGAGCGCTGGGAGCATGAGTACCGGTGCCACCGTCGCCTCCTGGCCATCCCGGCCTTCGCCCTCTTCAGGAGGTGGAAGGCCTTCAGAGTGTGGCGGACCAACGTCCGCTCCAAGAAGATCAACACGTGCAAGAAGTCCCTACAGGAGCGCCTGTTCATCGTCAATGAGGTGGGTGGTATTGTTGGGTCCAGTAGTGTTTCCTGGTCAGGATAATGAGGTGGTGGTATTGTTGGGTCCAGTAGTGTTTCCTGGTCAGGATAATGAGGTGGTGGTATTGTTGGGTCCAGTAGTGTTTCCTGGTCAGGACACTGAGGTGGTGGTGATGTTGGGTCCAGTAGTGTTTCCTGTTCAGGGTAATGAGGCGGTGGTATTGTTGGGTCCAGTAGTGTTTCCTGGTCAGGGTAATGAGGTGGTGGTATTGTTGTGTCCAGTAGTGTTTCCTGGTCAGGGTAATGAGGTGGTGGTATTGTTGGGTCCAGTAGTGTTTCCTGGTCAGGACACTGAGGTGGTGGTGATGTTGTGTCCAGTAGTGTTTCCTGGCCAGGATAATGAGGTGGTGTTATTGTTGGGTCCAGTAGTGTTTCCTGGTCAGGATAATGAGGTGGTGGTATTGTTGTGTCCAGTAGTGTTTCCTGGCCAGGATAATGAGGTGGTGTTATTGTTGGGTCCAGTAGTGTTTCCTGGTCAGGATAATGAGGCGGTGGTATTGTTGGGTCCAGTAGTGTTTCCTGGTCAGGACACCGAGGTGGTGGTATTGTTGGGTCCAGTAGTGTTTCCTGGTCAGGATAATGAGGTGGTGTTATTGTTGGGTCCAGTAGTGTTTCCTGGTCAGGGTAACGAGGTGGTGGTATTGTTGTGTCCGGTAGTGTTTCCTGGTCAGGATAATGAGGTGGTGGTATTGTTGGGTCCAGTAGTGTTTCCTGGTCAGGATAATGAGGTGGTGGTATTGTTGTGTCCAGTAGTGTTTCCTGGTCAGGGTAATGAGGTGGTGGTATTGTTGGGTCCAGTAGTGTTTCCTGGTCAGGATAATGAGGTGGTGGTATTGTTGTGTCCAGTAGTGTTTCCTGGTCAGGACACCGAGGTGGTGGTATTGTTGGGTCCAGTAGTGTTTCCTGGTCAGGATAATGAGGTGGTGGTATTGTTGGGTCCAGTAGTGTTTCCTGGTCAGGATAATGAGGTGGTGGTATTGTTGTGTCCAGTAGTGTTTCCTGGTCAGGGTAATGAGGTGGTGGTATTGTTGGGTCCAGTAGTGTTTCCTGGTCAGGATAATGAGGTGGTGGTATTGTTGGGTCCAGTAGTGTTTCCTGGTCAGGATAATGAGGTGGTGGTATTGTTGGGTCCAGTAGTGTTTCCTGGTCAGGATAATGAGGTGGTGGTATTGTTGTGTCCGGTAGTGTTTCCTGGTCAGGATAATGAGGTGGTGGTATTGTTGGGTCCAGTAGTGTTTCCTGGTCAGGATAATGAGGTGGTGGTATTGTTGGGTCCAGTAGTGTTTCCTGGTCAGGATAATGAGGTGGTGGTATTGTTGGGTCCAGTAGTGTTTCCTGGTCAGGACACCGAGGTGGTGGTATTGTTGGGTCCAGTAGTGTTTCCTGGTCAGGATAATGAGGTGGTGGTATTGTTGGGTCCAGTAGTGTTTCCTGGTCAGGATAATGAGGTGGTGGTATTGTTGGGTCCAGTAGTGTTTCCTGGTCAGGATAATGAGGTGGTGGTATTGTTGGGTCCAGTAGTGTTTCCTGGTCAGGACACTGAGGTGGTGGTATTGTTGGGTCCAGTAGTGTTTCCTGGTCAGGATAATGAGGTGGTGGTATTGTTGGGTCCAGTAGTGTTTCCTGGTCAGGATAATGAGGTGGTGGTATTGTTGGGTCCGGTAGTGTTTCCTGGTCAGGACACCGAGGTGGTGGTATTGTTGGGTCCAGTAGTGTTTCCTGGTCAGGACACCGAGGTGGTGGTATTGTTGTGTCCGGTAGTGTTTCCTGGTCAGGATAATGAGGTGGTGGTATTGTTGGGTCCAGTAGTGTTTCCTGGTCAGGGTAATGAGGTGGTGGTATTGTTGTGTCCAGTAGTGTTTCCTGGTCAGGATAATGAGGTGGTGGTATTGTTGTGTCCAGTAGTGTTTCCTGGTCAGGGTAATGAGGTGGTGGTATTGTTGTGTCCAGTAGTGTTTCCTGGTCAGGGTAATGAGGTGGTGGTATTGTTGGGTCCGGTAGTGTTTCCTGGTCAGGATAATGAGGTGGTGGTATTGTTGTGTCCAGTAGTGTTTCCTGGTCAGGACACCGAGGTGGTGGTATTGTTGGGTCCAGTAGTGTTTCCTGGTCAGGATAATGAGGTGGTGGTATTGTTGGGTCCGGTAGTGTTTCCTGGTCAGGATAATGAGGTGGTGGTATTGTTGGGTCCAGTAGTGTTTCCTGGTCAGGATAATGAGGTGGTGGTATTGTTGGGTCCAGTAGTGTTTCCTGGTCAGGATAATGAGGTGGTGGTATTGTTGGGTCCAGTAGTGTTTCCTGGTCAGGATAATGAGGTGGTGGTATTGTTGTGTCCAGTAGTGTTTCCTGGTCAGGATAATGAGGTGGTGGTATTGTTGGGTCCAGTAGTGTTTCCTGGTCAGGGTAATGAGGTGGTGGTATTGTTGTGTCCAGTAGTGTTTCCTGGTCAGGATAATGAGGTGGTGGTATTGTTGGGTCCAGTAGTGTTTCCTGGTCAGGACACCGAGGTGGTGGTATTGTTGGGTCCAGTAGTGTTTCCTGGTCAGGACACCGAGGTGGTGGTATTGTTGTGTCCAGTAGTGTTTCCTGGTCAGGATAATGAGGTGGTGGTATTGTTGGGTCCAGTAGTGTTTCCTGGTCAGGATAATGAGGTGGTGGTGATGTTGGGTCCAGTAGTGTTTCCTGGTCAGGGTAATGAGGTGGTGGTATTGTTGTGTCCAGTAGTGTTTCCTGGTCAGGGTAATGAGGTGGTGGTATTGTTGGGTCCAGTAGTGTTTCCTGGTCAGGATAATGAGGTGGTGGTGATGTTGGGTCCAGTAGTGTTTCCTGGTCAGGATAATGAGGTGGTGGTATTGTTGTGTCCGGTAGTGTTTCCTGGTCAGGATAATGAGGTGGTGGTATTGTTGGGTCCAGTAGTGTTTCCTGGTCAGGATAATGAGGTGGTGGTATTGTTGGGTCCAGTAGTGTTTCCTGGTCAGGATAATGAGGTGGTGGTATTGTTGGGTCCAGTAGTGTTTCCTGGTCAGGATAATGAGGTGGTGGTATTGTTGTGTCCGGTAGTGTTTCCTGGTCAGGATAATGAGGTGGTGGTATTGTTGGGTCCAGTAGTGTTTCCTGGTCAGGATAATGAGGTGGTGGTATTGTTGGGTCCAGTAGTGTTTCCTGGTCAGGATAATGAGGTGGTGGTATTGTTGTGTCCGGTAGTGTTTCCTGGTCAGGGTAATGAGGTGGTGGTATTGTTGTGTCCAGTAGTGTTTCCTGGTCAGGACACCGAGGTGGTGGTATTGTTGGGTCCAGTAGTGTTTCCTGGTCAGGATAATGAGGTGGTGGTATTGTTGTGTCCAGTAGTGTTTCCTTGTCAGGGTAATGAGGTGGTGGTATTGTTGGGTCCAGTAGTGTTTCCTGGTCAGGATAATGAGGTGGTGGTATTGTTGTGTCCAGTAGTGTTTCCTGGTCAGGGTAATGAGGTGGTGGTATTGTTGGGTCCAGTAGTGTTTCCTGGTCAGGGTAATGAGGTGGTGGTATTGTTGGGTCCAGTAGTGTTTCCTGGTCAGGGTAATGAGGTGGTGGTATTGTTGGGTCCGGTAGTGTTTCCTGGTCAGGACACCGAGGTGGTGGTATTGTTGGGTCCAGTAGTGTTTCCTGGTCAGGATAATGAGGTGGTGGTATTGTTGGGTCCGGTAGTGTTTCCTGGTCAGGACACCGAGGTGGTGGTATTGTTGGGTCCAGTAGTGTTTCCTGGTCAGGATAATGAGGTGGTGGTATTGTTGGGTCCGGTAGTGTTTCCTGGTCAGGACACCGAGGTGGTGGTATTGTTGGGTCCAGTAGTGTTTCCTGGTCAGGGTAATGAGGTGGTGGTATTGTTGGGTCCGGTAGTGTTTCCTGGTCAGGACACCGAGGTGGTGGTATTGTTGGGTCCAGTAGTGTTTCCTGGTCAGGACACCGAGGTGGTGGTATTGTTGGGTCCAGTAGTGTTTCCTGGTCAGGATAATGAGGTGGTGGTATTGTTGGGTCCAGTAGTGTTTCCTGGTCAGGATAATGAGGTGGTGGTATTGTTGGGTCCAGTAGTGTTTCCTGGTCAGGATAATGAGGTGGTGGTATTGTTGTGTCCAGTAGTGTTTCCTGGTCAGGATAATGAGGTGGTGGTATTGTTGGGTCCAGTAGTGTTTCCTGGTCAGGGTAATGAGGTGGTGGTATTGTTGTGTCCAGTAGTGTTTCCTGGTCAGGGTAATGAGGTGGTGGTATTGTTGGGTTCAGTAGTGTTTCCTGGTCAGGGTAATGAGGTGGTGGTATTGTTGGGTCCAGTAGTGTTTCCTGGTCAGGATAATGAGGTGGTGGTATTGTTGGGTCCAGTAGTGTTTCCTGGTCAGGATAATGAGGTGGTGGTATTGTTGTGTCCAGTAGTGTTTCCTGGTCAGGACACCGAGGTGTTGGTATTGTTGGGTCCAGTAGTGTTTCCTGGTCAGGATAATGAGGTGGTGGTATTGTTGGGTCCAGTAGTGTTTCCTGGTCAGGATAATGAGGTGGTGGTATTGTTGGGTCCAGTAGTGTTTCCTGGTCAGGATAATGAGGTGGTGGTATTGTTGGGTCCAGTAGTGTTTCCTGGTCAGGATAATGAGGTGGTGGTATTGTTGGGTCCAGTAGTGTTTCCTGGTCAGGATAATGAGGTGGTGGTATTGTTGGGTCCAGTAGTGTTTCCTGGTCAGGATAATGAGGTGGTGGTATTGTTGGGTCCAGTAGTGTTTCCTGGTCAGGATAATGAGGTGGTGGTATTGTTGGGTCCAGTAGTGTTTCCTGGTCAGGATAACGAGGTGTTGGTATTGTTGGGTCCAGTAGTGTTTCCTGGTCAGGATAATGAGGTGGTGGTATTGTTGGGTCCAGTAGTGTTTCCTGGTCAGGATAATGAGGTGGTGGTATTGTTGGGTCCAGTAGTGTTTCCTGGTCAGGATAATGAGGTGGTGGTATTTTTGGGTCCAGTAGTGTTTCCTGGTCAGGACAAGACCTCTACAATTGTGTTTCTATACCAAATGGTCTGTACCATTGACCAGTATGTGCTGGTTCATGTTGTCTGAATGTTACTTTATTATTATTGAAACAATCCTGTCTTCCTATGAGATGTTCATATAATGGAACCCAACTAGGTAGTTATTTTAAGATAATAGGAAGCAGCAGTAACAGCTGTGTATAATGGAACCCAACTAGGTAGTTATTTTAAGATAATAGGAAGCAGCAGTAACAGCTGTGTATAATGGAACCCAACTAGGTAGTTATTTTAAGATAACAGGAAGCAGCAGTAACAGCTGTGTATAATGGAACCCAACTAGGTAGTTATTTTAAGATAATAGGAAGGAGCAGTAACAGCTGTGTGTAATGGAACCCAACTAGGTAGTTATTTTAAGATAATAGGAAGCAGCAGTAACAGCTGTGTGTAATGGAACCCAACTAGGTAGTTATTTTAAGATAACAGGAAGCAGCAGTAACAGCTGTGTATAATGGAACCCAACTAGGTAGTTATTTTAAGATAATAGGAAGCAGCAGTAACAGCTGTGTATAATGGAACCCAACTAGGTAGTTATTTTAAGATAATAGGAAGCAGCAGTAACAGCTGTGTGTAATGGAACCCAACTAGGTAGTTATTTTAAGATAACAGGAAGCAGCAGTAACAGCTGTGTATAATGGAACCCAACTAGGTAGTTATTTTAAGATAACAGGAAGCAGCAGTAACAGCTGTGTATAATGGAACCCAACTAGGTAGTTATTTTAAGATAACAGGAAGCAGCAGTAACAGCTGTGTGTAATGGAACCCAACTAGGTAGTTATTTTAAGATAATAGGAAGCAGCAGTAACAGCTGTGTATAATGGAACCCAACTAGGTAGTTATTTTAAGATAACAGGAAGCAGCAGTAACAGCTGTGTGTAATGGAACCCAACTAGGTAGTTATTTTAAGATAATAGGAAGCAGCAGTAACAGCTGTGTGTAATGGAACCCAACTAGGTAGTTATTTTAAGATAATAGGAAGCAGCAGTAACAGCTGTGTATAATGGATCCCAACTAGGTAGTTATTTTAAGATAATAGGAAGGAGCAGTAACAGCTGTGTATAATGGAACCCAACTAGGTAGTTATTTTAAGATAATAGGAAGCAGCAGTAACAGCTGTGTGTAATGGAACCCAACTAGGTAGTTATTTTAAGATAACAGGAAGCAGCAGTAACAGCTGTGTGTAATGGAACCCAACTAGGTAGTTATTTTAAGATAACAGGAAGCAGCAGTAACAGCTGTGTATAATGGAACCCAACTAGGTAGTTATTTTAAGATAATAGGAAGCAGCAGTAACAGCTGTGTGTAATGGATCCCAACTAGGTAGTTATTTTAAGATAATAGGAAGGAGCAGTAACAGCTGTGTGTAATGGAACCCAACTAGGTAGTTATTTTAAGATAATAGGAAGGAGCAGTAACAGCTGTGTATAATGGAACCCAACTAGGTAGTTATTTTAAGATAATAGGAAGCAGCAGTAACAGCTGTGTGTAATGGAACCCAACTAGGTAGTTATTTTAAGATAACAGGAAGCAGCAGTAACAGCTGTGTATAATGGAACCCAACTAGGTAGTTATTTTAAGATAATAGGAAGCAGCAGTAACAGCTGTGTGTGTGTTTCCAGTCTCTGCGTCCGGCGTTGCTGAACATCAGAGAGATGTGCTACAGGATCAGTGACATGGGGCTTTGTCACATCCTGAAAGATCACACATACACTCTGGAGGAGTTCCAGGAGGCTCAGTACAACCAGCTGGAGGAGGTACGCAGACTGCCTGTCCCTTTACATGACGTGTCTGTCCCTTTACATGACGTGTCTGTCCCTTTACATGATGTGTCTGTCCCTTTACATGACGTGTCTGTCCCTTTACATGACGTGTCTGTCCCTTTACATGACGTGTCTGTCCCTTTACATGATGTGTCTGTCCCTTTACATGATGTGTCTGTCCCTTTACATGACGTGTCTGTCCCTTTACATGATGTGTCTGTCCCTTTACATGACGTGTCTGTCCCTTTACATGATGTGTCTGTCCCTTTACATGACGTGTCTGTCCCTTTACATGACGTGTCTGTTCCCTTTACATGATGTGTCTGAACCCTTTACATGACGTGTCTGTCCCTTTACATGACGTGTCTGTCCCTTTACATGACGTGTCTGTCCCTTTACATGATGTGTCTGTCCCTTTACATGATGTGCCTGTCCCTTTACATGACGTGTCTGTCCCTTTACATGATGTGTCTGTCCCTTTACATGACGTGTCTGTTCCTTTACATGATGTGTCTGTCCCTTTACATGATGTGTGTCTGTCCCTTTACATGATGTGTCTGTCCCTTTACATGATGTGTCTGTCCCTTTACATGACGTGTGTCTGTCCTTTACATGATGTGCCTGTCCCTTTACATGATGTGTCTGTCCCTTTACATGATGTGTCTGTCCCTTTACATGATGTGTCTGTCCCTTTACATGACGTGTCTGTTCCTTTACATGATGTGCCTGTCCCTTTACATGATGTGTCTGTCCCTTTACATGACGTGTCTGTCCCTTTACATGACGTGTCTGTCCCTTTACATGATGTGCCTGTCCCTTTACATGATGTGTCTGTCCCTTTACATGACGTGTCTGTCCCTTTACATGACGTGTCTGTCCCTTTACATGATGTGTCTGTCCCTTTACATGACGTGTCTGTTCCTTTACATGATGTGCTGTCCCTTTACATGATGTGTCTGTCCCTTTACATGACGTGTCTGTCCCTTTAAATGACGTGTCTGTCCCTTTACATGACGTGTCTGTCCCTTTACATGATGTGTCTGTCCCTTTACATGACGTGTCTGTTCCTTTACATGATGTGTCTGTCCCTTTACATGACGTGTCTGTTCCTTTACATGATGTGCCTGTCCCTTTACATGATGTGTCTGTCCCTTTACATGACGTGTCTGTCCCTTTACATGACGTGTCTGTCCCTTTACATGACGTGTCTGTCCCTTTACATGACGTGTCTGTCCCTTTACATGACGTGTCTGTCCCTTTACATGACGTGTCTGTCCCTTTACATGATGTGTCTGTCCCTTTACATGACGTGTCTGTCCCTTTACATGATGTGTCTGTCCCTTTACATGATGTGTCTGTCCCTTTACATGACGTGTCTGTCCCTTTACATGACGTGTCTGTCCCTTTACATGACGTGTCTGTCCCTTTACATGATGTGTCTGTCCCTTTACATGATGTGTCTGTCCCTTTACATGACGTGTCTGTCCCTTTACATGACGTGTCTGTCCCTTTACATGATGTGTCTGTCCCTTTACATGATGTGTCTGTCCCTTTACATGACGTGTCTGTCCCTTTACATGATGTGTCTGTCCCTTTACATGATGTGTCTGTCCCTTTACATGATGTGTCTGTCCCTTTACATGATGTGTCTGTCCCTTTACATGACGTGTCTGTCCCTTTACATGATGTGTCTGTCCCTTTACATGATGTGTCTGTCCCTTTACATGATGTGTCTGTCCCTTTACATGACATATTCTCTGTGTGTCTGTCCCTTTACATGACGTGTCTGTCCCTTTACATGATGTGTCTGTCCCTTTACATGACGTGTCTGTCCCTTTACATGACGTGTCTGTCCCTTTACATGACGTGTCTGTCCCTTTACATGACGTGTCTGTCCCTTTACATGACGTGTCTGTCCCTTTACATGATGTGTCTGTCCCTTTACATGATGTGTCTGTCCCTTTACATGATGTGTCTGTCCCTTTACATGACGTGTCTGTCCCTTTACATGACGTGTCTGTCCCTTTACATGATGTGTCTGTTCCTTTACATGATGTCTGTCCCTTTACATGATGTGTCTGTCCCTTTACATGATGTGTCTGTCCCTTTACATGATGTGTCTGTTCCTTTACATGACATATTCTCTGTGTTTGTTCCTTTACATGACATATTCTCTGTGTCTGTCCCTTTACATGACATATTCTGTGTCTGTCCCTTTACATGATGTGTCTGTCCCTTTACATGACATATTCTCTGTGTCTGTCCCTTTACATGACATATTCTGTGTGTCTGTCCTTTACATGACATATTCTCTGTCTGTCCCTTTACATGATATTCTCTGTGTCTGTTCCTTTACATGACATATTCTCTGTGTCTGTCCTTTACATGACATATTCTGTGTCTGTTCCTTTACATGACATATTCTCTGTGTCTGTTCCTTTACATGATGTGTGTCTGTCCCTTTACATGACATATTCTCTGTGTCTGTCCCTTTACATGACATATTCTCTGTGTCTGTTCCTTTACATGATATTCTCTGTGTCTGTCCTTTACATGACATATTCTCTGTGTCTGTTCCTTTACATGACATATTCTCTGATGTGTCTGTCCCTTTACATGACATATTCTCTGTGTGTCTGTTCCTTTACATGACATATTCTCTGTGTGTCTGTTCCTTTACATGACATATTCTCTGTGTCTGTTCCTTTACATGATGTATTCTCTGTCCCTTTACATGACATATTCTCCGTGTCTGTCCCTTTACATGACATATTCTCTGTGTGTCTGTTCCTTTACATGACATATTCTCTGTGTGTCTGTCCTTTGCATGACATATTCTCTGTGTGTCTGTTCCTTTACATGACATATTCTCTGTGTCTGTCCCTTTACATGACATATTCTCTGTGTCTGTCCCTTTACATGACATATTCTCTGTGTGTCTGTCCTTTACATGACATATTCTCTGTGTCTGTCCCTTTACATGACATATTCTCTGTGTCTGTTCCTTTACATGATATTCTGTGTGTCTGTTCCTTTATATGACATATTCTCTGTGTCTGTTCCTTTACATGACATATTCTCTGTGTCTGTCCCTTTACATGACATGTGTGTCTGTCCTTTACATGACATATTCTCTGTGTGTCTGTTCCTTTACATGACATATTCTGTGTCTGTCCCTTTACATGACATGTGTGTCTGTCCCTTTACATGTCATATTATCTGTGTGTCTGTCCCTTTACATGACATGTGTCTGTTCCTTTATATGACATATTATCTGTGTGTCTGTCCCTTTACATGACATATTCTCTGATGTGTCTGTCCCTTTATATGACATGATGACATATTCTCTGTGTCTGTTCCTTTAAATGACATATTCTGTGTGTCTGTCCCTTTACATGACATATGTCTGTCCCTTTACATGACATATTCTCTGTGTCTGTCCCTTTACATGACATATTCTCTGTGTGTCTGTCCTTTACATGACATATTCTCTGTGTCTGTCCCTTTACATGATTCTCTGTGTCTGTCCCTTTACATGATGTGTCTGTCCCTTTACATGATGTGTCTGTCCCTTTACATGACATATTCTCTGTGTGTCTGTTCCTTTACATGACATATTCTCTGTGTGTCTGTTCCTTTACATGACATATTCTCTGTGTCTGTCCCTTTACATGACATATTCTCTCTGTGTGTCTGTTCCTTTACATGACGTGTGTCTGTTCCTTTACATGAAGTGTGTCTGTTCCTTTACATGACATATTCTCTCTGTGTGTCTGTTCCTTTACATGAAGTGTGTCTGTTCCTTTACATGACATATTCTCTGTGTCTGTTCCTTTACATGACATATTCTCTGTGTCTGTCCCTTTACATGACATATTCTCTGTGTCTGTCCCTTTACATGACATATTCTCCGTGTCTGTTCCTTTACATGACATATTCTCTGTGTCTGTCTGTTCCTTTACATGACATATTCTCTGTGTGTCTGTTCCTTTACATGACATATTCTCTGTGTGTCTGTTCCTTTACATGACATATTCTCTGTGTCTGTTCCTTTACATGACATATTCTCTGTGTCTGTTCCTTTACATGACATATTCTCTGTGTGTCTGTTCCTTTACATGACATATTCTCTGTGTGTCTGTTCCTTTACATGACATATTCTCTGTGTGTCTGTTCCTTTACATGACATATTCTCTGTGTCTGTTCCTTTACATGACATATTCTCTGTGTCTGTTCCTTTACATGACATATTCTCTGTGTGTCTGTTCCTTTACATGACATATTCTGTGTGTCTGTTCCTTTACATGACATATTCTCTGTGTCTGTCTGTTCCTTTACATGACATATTCTCTGTGTCTGTTCCTTTACATGACATATTCTCTGTGTCTGTTCCTTTACATGACATATTCTCTGTGTGTCTGTTCCTTTACATGACATATTCTGTGTGTCTGTCCCTTTACATGACATATTCTCTGTGTCTGTTCCTTTACATGACATATTATCTGTGTCTGTCCCTTTACATGACATATTCTCTGTGTCTGTCCCTTTACATGATTCTCCGTGTGTCTGTCCCTTTACATGACATATTCTCTGTGTCTGTTCCCTTTACATGACATATTGTCTGTCTGTCCCTTTACATGACATATTCTCTGTGTGTCTGTTCCTTTATATGACATATTCTTTACTGATGTGTCTGTCCCTTTACATGACGTGTCTGTCCCTTTACATGACGTGTCTGTCCCTTTACATGATGTGTCTGTCCCTTTACATGATGTGTCTGTCCCTTTACATGACGTGTCTGTTCCTTTACATGACATATTCTCTGTGTGTCTGTTCCTTTTGACATGATGTGTCTGTCCTTTACTTTACATGATCTCTGTGTCTGTTCCTTTACATGACATATTCTCTGTGTGTCTGTCCCTTTACATATTCTCTGTGTGTCTGTTCCTTTACATGACATATTCTGTGTCTGTTCCTTTACATGACATATTCTCTGTGTGTCTGTTCCTTTACATGACATATTCTCTGTGTCTGTCCCTTTACATTACATATTCTCTGTGTCTGTCCCTTTACATGACATATTCTCTGTGTGTCTGTTCCTTTACATGACATATTCTGTTCCTTTACATGACATATTCTCTGTGTCTGTCCTTTACATGACATATTATCTGTGTGTCTGTCCCTTTACATGACATATTCTCTGTGTGTCTGTTCCTTTACATGACATATTCTCTGTGTGTCTGTTCCTTTACATGACATATTCTCTGTGTGTCTGTTCCTTTACATGACATATTCTCTGTGTCTGTCCCTTTACATGACATATTCTCTGTGTGTCTGTCCCTTTACATGACATATTCTCTGTGTGTCTGTCCCTTTACATGACATATCTGTCCCTTTACATGACATATTCTCTGTGTCTGTCCCTTTACATGACATATTCTCTGTGTCTGTTCCTTTACATGACATATTCTGTGTGTCTGTTCCTTTATATGACATATTCTCTGTGTCTGTTCCTTTACATGACATATTCTCTGTCTGTCCCTTTACATGACAATATTCTCTGTGTGTCTGTTCCTTTACATGACATATTCTCTGTGTGTCTGTTCCTTTACATGACATATTCTGTGTCTGTTCCTTTACATGACATATTCTCTGTGTGTCTGTTCCTTTACATGACATATTATCTGTGTGTCTGTCCCTTTACATGACATATTCTCTGTGTCTGTTCCTTTACATGACATATTATCTGTGTCTGTCCCTTTACATGACATATTCTCTGTGTGTCTGTTCCTTTATATGACATATTCTCTGTGTCTGTTCCTTTACATGACATATTCTCTGTGTGTCTGTTCCTTTACATGACATATTCTGTGTGTCTGTTCCTTTACATGACATATTCTCTGTGTCTGTCCCTTTACATGACATATTCTCTGTGTGTCTGTCCCTTTACATGACATATTCTCTGTGTCTGTTACTTTACATGACATATTCTCTGTCTGTACCTTTACATGACATATTCTCTGTGTCTGTTCCTGTATTGTCTGTCCCTTTACATGACATATTCTCTGTGTCTGTTCCTTTACATGACATATTCTCTGTGTCTGTTCCTTTACATGACATATTCTCTGTGTGTCTGTTCCTTTACATGACATATTCTCTGTGTCTGTCCTTTACATGACATATTCTCTGTGTGTGTGTTCCTTTACATGACATATTCTCTGTGTGTCTGTTCCTTTACATGACATATTCTCTGTGTCTGTCCCTTTACATGACATATTCTCTGTGTGTCTGTTCCTTTACATGACATATTCTCTGTGTCTGTTCCTTTACATGACATATTCTCTGTGTGTCTGTCCTTTACATGACATATTCTCTGTGTCTGTCCCTTTACATGACATATTCTCTGTGTGTCTGTTCCTTTACATGACATATTCTCTGTGTGTCTGTTCCTTTGCATGACATATTCTCTGTGTCTGTTCCTTTACATGACATATTCTCTGTGTGTCTGTCCCTTTACATGACATATTCTCTGTGTGTCTGTCCCTTTACATGACATATTCTCTGTGTGTCTGTCCTTTACATGACATATTCTCTGTGTCTGTCCCTTTACATGACATATTCTCTGTGTGTCTGTTCCTTTACATGACATATTCTGTGTCTGTTCCTTTATATGACATATTCTCTGTGTCTGTTCCTTTACATGACATATTCTGTGTGTCTGTCCCTTTACATGACATATTCTCTGTCTGTCTGTACCTTTACATGGCATATTCTCTGTGTGTCTGTTCCTTTACATGACATATTCTGTGTGTCTGTTCCTTTATATGACATATTCTCTGTGTGTCTGTTCCTTTACATGACATATTCTCTGTGTCTGTTCCTTTACATGACATATTCTCTGTGTGTCTGTTCCTTTACATGACATATTCTCTGTGTCTGTTCCTTTACATGACATATTCTGTGTGTCTGTTCCTTTACATGACATATTCTCTGTGTGTCTGTTCCTTTACATGACATATTCTCTGTGTGTCTGTCCCTTTACATGACATATTCTCTGTGTGTCTGTTCCTTTACATGACATATTCTCTGTGTGTCTGTTCCTTTACATGACATATTCTCTGTGTGTCTGTTCCTTTACATGACATATTCTCTGTGTGTCTGTTCCTTTACATGACATATTCTCTGTGTGTCTGTTCCTTTACATGACATATTCTCTGTGTCTGTTCCTTTACATGACATATTCTCTGTGTGTCTGTTCCTTTACATGACATATTCTCTGTGTCTGTACCTTTACATGACATATTCTCTGTGTGTCTGTTCCTTTACATGACATATTCTGTGTGTCTGTACCTTTACATGACATATTCTCTGTGTGTCTGTTCCTTTACATGACATATTCTGTGTGTCTGTACCTTTACATGACATATTCTCTGTGTGTCTGTTCCTTTACATGACATATTCTCTGTGTGTCTGTTCCTTTACATGACATATTCTGTGTGTCTGTTCCTTTACATGACATATTCTCTGTGTGTCTGTTCCTTTACATGACATATTATCTGTGTGTCTGTCCCTTTACATGACATATTCTCTGTGTGTCTGTTCCTTTATATGACATATTATCTGTGTGTCTGTCCCTTTACATGACATATTCTCTGTGTGTCTGTTCCTTTATATGACATATTCTCTGTGTGTCTGTTCCTTTACATGACATATTCTCTGTGTGTCTGTTCCTTTACATGACATATTCTGTGTGTCTGTTCCTTTACATGACATATTCTCTGTGTCTGTCCCTTTACATGACATATTCTCTGTGTGTCTGTCCCTTTACATGACATATTCTCTGTGTGTCTGTTACTTTATATGACATATTCTCTGTGTCTGTACCTTTACATGACATATTCTCTGTGTCTGTTCCTTTACATGACATATTCTCTGTGTCTGTCCCTTTACATGACATATTCTCTGTGTGTCTGTTCCTTTACATGACATATTCTCTGTGTGTCTGTTCCTTTACATGACATATTCTCTGTGTGTCTGTTCCTTTACATGACATATTCTCTGTGTGGCTGTTCCTTTACATGACATATTCTCTGTGTGTGTGTTCCTTTACATGACATATTCTCTGTGTGTCTGTTCCTTTACATGACATATTCTCTGTGTCTGTCCCTTTACATGACATATTCTCTGTGTGTCTGTTCCTTTACATGACATATTCTCTGTGTGTCTGTTCCTTTACATGACATATTCTCTGTGTGTCTGTTCCTTTACATGACATATTCTCTGTGTCTGTCCCTTTACATGACATATTCTCTGTGTGTCTGTTCCTTTACATGACATATTCTCTGTGTGTCTGTTCCTTTACATGACATATTCTCTGTGTGTCTGTTCCTTTACATGACATATTCTCTGTGTGTCTGTTCCTTTACATGACATATTCTCTGTGTCTGTCTGTTCCTTTACATGACATATTCTCTGTGTGTCTGTTCCTTTACATGACATATTCTCTGTGTCTGTCCCTTTACATGACATATTCTCTGTGTGTCTGTTCCTTTACATGACATATTCTGTGTGTCTGTTCCTTTATATGACATATTCTCTGTGTGTCTGTTCCTTTACATGACATATTCTCTGTGTCTGTCCCTTTACATGACATATTCTCTGTGTGTCTGTTCCTTTACATGACATATTCTCTGTGTGTCTGTTCCTTTACATGACATATTCTGTGTGTCTGTTCCTTTACATGACATATTCTCTGTGTGTCTGTTCCTTTACATGACATATTATCTGTGTGTCTGTCCCTTTACATGACATATTCTCTGTGTGTCTGTTCCTTTATATGACATATTCTCCGTGTCTGTCCCTTTACATGACATATTCTCTGTGTCTGTTCCTTTACATGACATATTGTCTGTGTCTGTCCCTTTACATGACATATTCTCTGTGTGTCTGTTCCTTTATATGACATATTCTCTGATGTGTCTGTCCCTTTACATGACGTGTCTGTCCCTTTACATGACGTGTCTGTCCCTTTACATGATGTGTCTGTCCCTTTACATGATGTGTCTGTCCCTTTACATGACGTGTCTGTTCCTTTACATGACATATTCTCTGTGTGTCTGTTCCTTTACATGACATATTCTCTGTGTGGCTGGTCCTTTACATGACATATTCTCTGTGTGTCTGTTCCTTTACATGACATATTCTCTGTGTGTCTGTCTGTACCTTTACATGACATATTCTCTGTGTGTCTGTTCCTTTACATGACATATTCTGTGTGTCTGTTCCTTTACATGACATATTCTCTGTGTGTCTGTTCCTTTACATGACATATTCTCTGTGTCTGTCCCTTTACATGACATATTCTCTGTGTGTCTGTTCCTTTACATGACATATTCTCTGTGTGTCTGTTCCTTTACATGACATATTCTCTGTGTCTGTTCCTTTACATGACATATTCTCTGTGTGTCTGTTCCTTTACATGACATATTCTCTGTGTGTCTGTCCCTTTACATGACATATTCTCTGTGTGTCTGTTCCTTTACATGACATATTCTCTGTGTGTCTGTTCCTTTACATGACATATTCTCTGTGTGTCTGTTCCTTTACATGACATATTCTCTGTGTGTCTGTTCCTTTACATGACATATTCTCTGTGTGTCTGTCCCTTTACATGACATATTCTCTGTGTGTCTGTCCCTTTACATGACGTGTGTCTGTTCCTTTACATGACATATTCTCTGTGTCTGTTCCTTTACATGACATATTCTCTGTGTGTCTGTTCCTTTACATGACATATTCTGTGTGTCTGTCTGTTCCTTTACATGACATATTCTCTGTGTGTCTGTTCCTTTACATGACATATTCTCTGTGTCTGTCCCTTTACATGACATATTCTCTGTGTGTCTGTTCCTTTACATGACATATTCTCTGTGTGTCTGTTCCTTTACATGACATATTCTGTGTGTCTGTTCCTTTACATGACATATTCTCTGTGTGTCTGTTCCTTTACATGACATATTATCTGTGTGTCTGTCCCTTTACATGACATATTCTCTGTGTGTCTGTTCCTTTATATGACATATTATCTGTGTGTCTGTCCCTTTACATGACATATTCTCTGTGTGTCTGTTCCTTTATATGACATATTCTCTGTGTGTCTGTTCCTTTACATGACATATTCTCTGTGTGTCTGTTCCTTTACATGACATATTCTGTGTGTCTGTTCCTTTACATGACATATTCTCTGTGTCTGTCCCTTTACATGACATATTCTCTGTGTGTCTGTCCCTTTACATGACATATTCTCTGTGTGTCTGTTACTTTATATGACATATTCTCTGTGTGTCTGTACCTTTACATGACATATTCTCTGTGTCTGTTCCTTTACATGACATATTGTCTGTGTCTGTCCCTTTACATGACATATTCTCTGTGTGTCTGTTCCTTTACATGACATATTCTCTGTGTGTCTGTTCCTTTGCATGACATATTCTCTGTGTGTCTGTTCCTTTACATGACATATTCTCTGTGTGGCTGTCCTTTACATGACATATTATCTGTGTGTGTGTTCCTTTACATGACATATTCTCTGTGTGTCTGTTCCTTTACATGACATATTCTCTGTGTCTGTCCCTTTACATGACATATTCTCTGTGTGTCTGTTCCTTTACATGACATATTCTCTGTGTGTCTGTTCCTTTACATGACATATTCTCTGTGTGTCTGTTCCTTTACATGACATATTCTCTGTGTCTGTCCCTTTACATGACATATTCTCTGTGTGTCTGTTCCTTTACATGACATATTCTCTGTGTGTCTGTTCCTTTACATGACATATTCTCTGTGTCTCTGTTCCTTTACATGACATATTCTCTGTGTGTCTGTCCCTTTACATGACATATTCTCTGTGTGTCTGTCCCTTTACATGACATATTCTCTGTGTGTCTGGTCCTTTACATGACATATTCTCTGTGTCTGTCCCTTTACATGACATATTCTCTGTGTGTCTGTTCCTTTACATGACATATTCTGTGTGTCTGTTCCTTTATATGACATATTCTCTGTGTGTCTGTTCCTTTACATGACATATTCTCTGTGTCTGTCCTTTACATGACATATTCTCTGTGTGTCTGTTCCTTTACATGACATATTCTCTGTGTGTCTGTTCCTTTACATGACATATTCTGTGTGTCTGTTCCTTTACATGACATATTCTCTGTGTGTCTGTTCCTTTACATGACATATTATCTGTGTGTCTGTCCCTTTACATGACATATTCTCTGTGTGTCTGTTCCTTTATATGACATATTCTCCGTGTGTCTGTACCTTTACATGACATATTCTCTGTGTCTGTTCCTTTACATGACATATTGTCTGTGTCTGTCCCTTTACATGACATATTCTCTGTGTGTCTGTTCCTTTATATGACATATTCTCTGATGTGTCTGTCCCTTTACATGACGTGTCTGTCCCTTTACATGACGTGTCTGTCCCTTTACATGATGTGTCTGTCCTTTACATGATGTGTCTGTCCCTTTACATGACGTGTCTGTTCCTTTACATGACATATTCTCTGTGTGTCTGTTCCTTTACATGACATATTCTCTGTGTGGCTGGTCCTTTACATGACATATTCTCTGTGTGTCTGTTCCTTTACATGACATATTCTCTGTGTGTCTGTCTGTACCTTTACATGGCATATTCTCTGTGTGTCTGTTCCTTTATATGACATATTCTCTGTGTGTCTGTTCCTTTACATGACATATTCTCTGTGTGTCTGTCTGTACCTTTACATGACATATTCTCTGTGTGTCTGTTCCTTTACATGACATATTCTGTGTGTCTGTTCCTTTACATGACATATTCTCTGTGTGTCTGTTCCTTTACATGACATATTCTCTGTGTGTCTGTCTGTCCCTTTACATGACATATTCTCTGTGTGTCTGTTCCTTTACATGACATATTCTGTGTGTCTGTTCCTTTACATGACATATTCTCTGTGTCTCTGTTCCTTTACATGACATATTCTCTGTGTGTCTGTCCCTTTACATGACATATTCTCTGTGTGTCTGTCCCTTTACATGACATATTCTCTATGTGTCTGTTCCTTTACATGACATATTCTCTGTGTCTGTCCCTTTACATGACATATTCTCTGTGTGTCTGTCCCTTTACATGACATATTATCTGTGTGTCTGTTCCTTTATATGACATATTATCTGTGTGTCTGTCCTTTACATGACATATTCTCTGTGTGTCTGTTCTTTACATGACATATTCTCTGTGTGTCTGTTGCTTTACATGACATATTCTCTGTGTGTCTGTTCCTTTACATGACATATTCTCTGTGTGTCTGTTCCTTTACATGACATATTCTCTGTGTGTCTGTCCTTTACATGACATATTCTCTGTGTGTCTGTTCCTTTACATGACATATTCTCTGTGTCTGTCCCTTTACATGACATATTCTCTGTGTCTGTCGGTTCCTTTACATGACATATTCTGTGTGTGTCTGTTCCTTTACATGACATATTCTCTGTGTGTCTGTTCCTTTACATGACATATTCTCTGTGTGTCTGTTCCTTTATATGACATATTCTCTGTGTGTCTGTCCCTTTACATGACATTCTCTGTGTGTCTGTTCCTTTACATGACATATTCTCTGTGTGTCTGTTCCTTTACATGACATGTTCTTTTTGTGTGTCTGTTCCTTTACATATTCTCTGTGTGTCTGTCTGTTCCTTTACATGACATATTCTCTGTGTCTGTCTGTTCCTTTACATGACATATTCTCTGTGTCTGTCCCTTTACATGACATATTCTCTGTGTCTGTCTGTTCCTTTACATGACATATTCTGTGTGTCTGTCTGTTCCTTTACATGACATATTCTCTGTGTGTCTGTCTGTTCCTTTACATGACATATTCTCTGTGTGTCTGTTCCTTTACATGACATATTCTCTGTGTGTCTGTTCCTTTACATGACATATTCTCTGTGTGTCTGTTCCTTTACATGACATATTCTGTGTGTCTGTTCCTTTACATGACATATTCTCTGTGTGTCTGTTCCTTTACATGACATATTCTCTGTGTGTCTGTCCCTTTACATGACATATTCTCTGTGTGTCTGTTCCTTTATATGACATATTCTCCGTGTGTCTGTACCTTTACATGACATATTCTCTGTGTCTGTTCCTTTACATGACATATTGTCTGTGTCTGTCCCTTTACATGACATATTCTCTGTGTGTCTGTTCCTTTATATGACATATTCTCTGATGTGTCTGTCCCTTTACATGACGTGTCTGTCCCTTTACATGACGTGTCTGTCCCTTTACATGATGTGTCTGTCCCTTTACATGATGTGTCTGTCCCTTTACATGACGTGTCTGTTCCTTTACATGACATATTCTCTGTGTGTCTGTTCCTTTACATGACATATTCTCTGTGTGGCTGGTCCTTTACATGACATATTCTCTGTGTGTCTGTTCCTTTACATGACATATTCTCTGTGTGTCTGTCTGTACCTTTACATGGCATATTCTCTGTGTGTCTGTTCCTTTATATGACATATTCTCTGTGTGTCTGTTCCTTTACATGACATATTCTCTGTGTGTCTGTCTGTACCTTTACATGACATATTCTCTGTGTGTCTGTTCCTTTACATGACATATTCTGTGTGTCTGTTCCTTTACATGACATATTCTCTGTGTGTCTGTTCCTTTACATGACATATTCTCTGTGTGTCTGTCTGTTCCTTTACATGACATATTCTCTGTGTGTCTGTTCCTTTACATGACATATTCTCTGTGTCTGTTCCTTTACATGACATATTCTCTGTGTGTCTGTTCCTTTACATGACATATTCTCTGTGTGTCTGTTCCTTTACATGACATATTCTCTGTGTGTGTCTGTTCCTTTACATGACATATTCTCTGTGTCTGTCTGTTCCTTTACATGACATATTCTCTGTGTCTGTCCCTTTACATGACATATTCTCTGTGTGTCTGTCCCTTTACATGACATATTCTCTGTGTGTCTGTTCCTTTACATGACATATTCTCTGTGTGTCTGTTCCTTTACATGACATATTCTCTGTGTGTCTGTTCCTTTACATGACATATTCTCTGTGTGTCTGTTCCTTTACATGACATATTCTCTGTGTGTCTGTTCCTTTACATGACATATTCTCTGTGTGTCTGTTCCTTTACATGACATATTCTCTGTGTGTCTGTTCCTTTACATGACATATTCTCTGTGTGTCTGTTCCTTTACATGACATATTCTCTGTGTCTGTCCCTTTACATGACATATTCTCTGTGTCTGTCTGTTCCTTTACATGACATATTCTGTGTGTGTCTGTTCCTTTACATGACATATTCTCTGTGTGTCTGTTCCTTTACATGACATATTCTCTGTGTGTCTGTTCCTTTACATGACATATTCTCTGTGTCTGTCTCTTCCTTTACATTACATATTCTCTGTGTCTGTCTGTTCCTTTACATGACATATTCTCTGTGTGTCTGTTCCTTTACATGACATGTTCTTTTGTGTGTCTGTTCCTTTACATGACATATTCTCTGTGTCTGTCTGTTCCTTTACATGACATATTCTCTGTGTGTCTGTTCCTTTACATGACATATTCTCTGTGTCTGTTCCTTTACATGACATATTCTGTGTGTCTGTCTGTTCCTTTACATGACATATTCTCTGTGTCTGTCTGTTCCTTTACATGACATATTCTCTGTGTCTGTCTGTTCCTTTACATGACATATTCTCTGTGTGTCTGTTCCTTTACATGACATATTCTCTGTGTCTGTCCCTTTACATGACATATTCTCTGTGTGTCTGTCTGTTCCTTTACATGACATATTCTCTGTGTGTCTGTTCCTTTACATGACATATTCTCTGTGTGGCTGGTCCTTTACATGACATATTCTCTGTGTGTCTGTTCCTTTACATGACATATTCTCTGTGTGTCTGTCTGTACCTTTACATGACATATTCTCTGTGTGTCTGTTCCTTTACATGACATATTCTGTGTGTCTTTTCCTTTACATGACATATTCTCTGTGTGTCTGTCCCTTTACATGACATATTCTGTGTGTCTGTCCCTTTACATGACATATTCTGTGTGTGTCTGTTCCTTTACATGACATATTCTGTGTGTGTCTGTTCCTTTACATGACATATTCTGTGTGTCTGTTCCTTTACATGACATATTCTCTGTGTGTCTGTTCCTTTACATGACATATTCTCTGTGTGTCTGTCCCTTTACATGACATATTCTCTGTGTGTCTGTTCCTTTACATGACATATTCTCTGTGTGTCTGTTCCTTTACATGACATATTCTCTGTGTGTCTGTTCCTTTGCATGACATATTCTCTGTGTGTCTGTTCCTTTACATGACATATTCTCTGTGTGTCTGTCCCTTTACATGACATATTCTCTGTGTGTCTGTCCCTTTACATGACATATTCTCTGTGTGTCTGGTCCTTTACATGACATATTCTCTGTGTCTGTCCCTTTACATGACATATTCTCTGTGTGTCTGTTCCTTTACATGACATATTCTGTGTGTCTGTTCCTTTATATGACATATTCTCTGTGTGTCTGTTCCTTTACATGACATATTCTCTGTGTCTGTCCCTTTACATGACATATTCTCTGTGTGTCTGTTCCTTTACATGACATATTCTCTGTGTGTCTGTTCCTTTACATGACATATTCTGTGTGTCTGTTCCTTTACATGACATATTCTCTGTGTGTCTGTTCCTTTACATGACATATTATCTGTGTGTCTGTCCCTTTACATGACATATTCTCTGTGTGTCTGTTCCTTTATATGACATATTATCTGTGTGTCTGTCCCTTTACATGACATATTCTCTGTGTGTCTGTTCCTTTATATGACATATTCTCTGTGTGTCTGTTCCTTTACATGACATATTCTCTGTGTGTCTGTTCCTTTACATGACATATTCTGTGTGTCTGTTCCTTTACATGACATATTCTCTGTGTCTGTCCCTTTACATGACATATTCTCTGTGTGTCTGTCCCTTTACATGACATATTCTCTGTGTGTCTGTTACTTTATATGACATATTCTCTGTGTGTCTGTACCTTTACATGACATATTCTCTGTGTCTGTTCCTTTACATGACATATTGTCTGTGTCTGTCCCTTTACATGACATATTCTCTGTGTGTCTGTTCCTTTATATGACATATTCTCCGTGTGTCTGTACCTTTACATGACATATTCTCTGTGTCTGTTCCTTTACATGACATATTGTCTGTGTCTGTCCCTTTACATGACATATTCTCTGTGTGTCTGTTCCTTTATATGACATATTCTCTGATGTGTCTGTCCCTGTTCCCCTTTACATGACGTGTCTGTCCCTTTACATGATGTGTCTGTCCCTTTACATGATGTGTCTGTCCCTTTACATGACGTGTCTGTTCCTTTACATGACATATTCTCTGTGTGTCTGTTCCTTTACATGACATATTCTCTGTGTGGCTGGTCCTTTACATGACATATTCTCTCTGTGTGTCTGTTCCTTTACATGACATATTCTCTGTGTGTCTGTCTGTACCTTTACATGGCATATTCTCTGTGTGTCTGTTCCTTTATATGACATATTCTCTGTGTGTCTGTTCCTTTACATGACATATTCTCTGTGTGTCTGTCTGTACCTTTACATGACATATTCTCTGTGTGTCTGTTCCTTTACATGACATATTCTGTGTGTCTGTTCCTTTACATGACATATTCTCTGTGTGTCTGTTCCTTTACATGACATATTCTCTGTGTGTCTGTCTGTACCTTTATATGACATATTCTCTGTGTGTCTGTTCCTTTACATGACATATTCTCTGTGTCTGTTCCTTTACATGACATATTCTCTGTGTGTCTGTTCCTTTACATGACATATTCTCTGTGTGTCAGTTCCTTTACATGACATATTCTGTGTGTGTCTGTTCCTTTACATGACATATTCTCTATGTGTCTGTTCCTTTACATGACATATTCTCTGTGTCTGTCCCTTTACATGACATATTCTCTGTGTGTCTGTCCTTTACATGACATATTATCTGTGTGTCTGTTCCTTTATATGACATATTATCTGTGTGTCTGGTCCTTTACATGACATATTCTCTGTGTGTCTGTTGCTTTACATGACATATTCTCTGTGTGTCTGTTGCTTTACATGACATATTCTCTGTGTGTCTGTTCCTTTACATGACATATTCTCTGTGTGTCTGTTCCTTTACATGACATATTCTCTGTGTGTCTGTCCCTTTACATGACATATTCTCTGTGTGTCTGTTCCTTTACATGACATATTCTCTGTGTCTGTCCCTTTACATGACATATTCTCTGTGTCTGTCGGTTCCTTTACATGACATATTCTGTGTGTGTCTGTTCCTTTACATGACATATTCTCTGTGTGTCTGTTCCTTTACATGACATATTCTCTGTGTGTCTGTTCCTTTATATGACATATTCTCTGTGTGTCTGTCCCTTTACATGACATTCTCTGTGTGTCTGTTCCTTTACATGACATATTCTCTGTGTCTGTCTGTTCCTTTACATGACATATTCTCTTGTGTGTCTGTTCCTTTACATGACATATTCTCTGTGTCTGTCTGTTCCTTTACATGACATATTCTCTGTGTGTCTGTTCCTTTACATGACATATTCTCTGTGTCTGTTCCTTTACATGACATATTCTGTGTGTCTGTCTGTTCCTTTACATGACATATTCTGTGTGTGTCTGTTCCTTTACATGACATATTCTCTGTGTCTGTCTGTTCCTTTACATGACATATTCTCTGTGTGTCTGTTCCTTTACATGACATATTCTCTGTGTCTGTTCCTTTACATGACATATTCTGTGTGTCTGTCTGTTCCTTTACATGACATATTCTGTGTGTGTCTGTTCCTTTACATGACATATTCTCTGTGTGTCTGTTCCTTTACATGACATATTCTCTGTGTGTCTGTTCCTTTACATGACATATTCTCTGTGTGTCTGTCCCTTTACATGACATATTCTCTGTGTGTCTGTTCCTTTACATG
>NW_026288893.1:0-22500 GCF_023373465.1 Oncorhynchus keta | reverse complement strand
GGTGTTGTCATTAGTTGTGTTGGTGACTGACTCCTACTTTGATGCCTTCACTCAGCCCATGATCAACAGCAAGGTGTGAAACACCACCACTGACTAATTAGCATCAAAAACGGGTTTTTATTTGTTGCAGATAGCTAGGTGAGACAACTACACCTGTTATAGTGAGTACATTTTTCCTCAAAGTCCAGTGCAGGTCTTAGTTCACCAAAGACAAGGGTGCTATTTAGTTTAGTTGTAGTTTTTGGGGACAGTTTTCCAGACACAGATTTAACCTAGTTTTAGAATTAAAATCAATGTGAAGAATCTTCATGATAAGTTCTGTTCAGTATTAGTGTTGGTCTGAGTCCAGGAAACCATCCCTAAATGTTTTAATAGTCTGACATCTGATGAGCATTCACCAAGAACAAGATGGCTGTTGTCCAGTTAGTAATACTATCCTATCATATAATACTATCCTATCATATAATACTATCCTATCATATAATACTATCATATCATATAATACTATCCTATCATATAATACTATCCTATCATATAATACTATCCTATCATATAATACTATCCTATCATATAATACTATCCTATCATATAATACTATCATATCATATAATACTATCCTATCATATAATACTATCCTATCATATAATACTATCCTATCATATAATACTATCCTATCATATAATACTATCCTATCATAACATGGTTGTATTCCACTATCATTCAGATAGAGGAGATGTAATACTATCCTATCATATAATACTATCCTATCATATAATACTATCCTATCATAACATGGTTGTATTCCACTATCATTCAGATAGAGGAGATGTAATACTATCCTATCATATAATACTATCCTATCATAACATGGTTGTATTCCACTACCATTCAGGTGGAGGAGATGTAATACTATCCTATCATATAATACTATCCTATCATAACATGGTTGTATTCCACTACCATTCAGGTGGAGGAGATGTAATACTATCCTATCATATAATACTATCCTATCATAACATGGTTGTATTCCACTACCATTCAGGTGGAGGAGATGTAATACTATCCTATCATATAATACTATCCTATCATAACATGGTTGTATTCCACTACCATTCAGGTAGAGGAGATGTAATACTATCCTATCATATAATACTATCCTATCATAACATGGTTGTATTCCACTACCATTCAGGTAGAGGAGATGTAATACTATCCTATCATAACATGGTTGTATTCCACTACCATTCAGGTAGAGGAGATGTAATACTATCCTATCATATAATACTATCCTATCATAACATGGTTGTATTCCACTATCATTCAGGTAGAGGAGATGTAATACTATCCTATCATAACATGGTTGTATTCCACTATCATTCAGGTAGAGGAGATGTAATACTATCCTATCATAACATGGTTGTATTCCACTACCATTCAGGTAGAGGAGATGTAATACTATCCTATCATATAATACTATCCTATCATAACATGGTTGTATTCCACTACCATTCAGGTAGAGGAGATGTAATACTATCCTATCATAACATGGTTGTATTCCACTACCATTCAGGTAGAGGAGATGTAATACTATCCTATCATATAATACTATCCTATCATAACATGGTTGTATTCCACTACCATTCAGGTAGAGGAGATGTAATACTATCCTATCATATAATACTATCCTATC
This sequence comes from Oncorhynchus keta, assembly GCF_023373465.1. Lineage (NCBI taxonomy): Eukaryota > Metazoa > Chordata > Actinopteri > Salmoniformes > Salmonidae > Oncorhynchus > Oncorhynchus keta. The sequence continues at coordinate 20,810 of NW_026288893.1, read as the reverse complement.
ATAACATGGTTGTATTCCACTACCATTCAGGTAGAGGAGATGTAATACTATCCTATCATATAATACTATCCTATCATAACATGGTTGTATTCCACTATCATTCAGGTGAAGGAGATGTAATACTATCCTATCATATAATACTATCCTATCATAACATGGTTGTATTCCACTACCATTCAGGTGGAGGAGATGTAATACTATCCTATCATATAATACTATCCTATCATAACATGGTTGTATTCCACTACCATTCAGGTGGAGGAGATGTAATACTATCCTATCATATAATACTATCCTATCATAACATGGTTGTATTCCACTACCATTCAGGTGGAGGAGATGTAATACTATCCTATCATATAATACTATCCTATCATAACATGGTTGTATTCCACTACCATTCAGGTGGAGGAGATGTAATACTATCCTATCATAACATGGTTGTATTCCACAATCATTCAGGTAGAGGAGATGTAATACTATCCTATCATAACATGGTTGTATTCCACTATCATTCAGGTAGAGGAGATGTAATACTATCCTATCATAACATGGTTGTATTCCACTATCATTCAGGTAGAGGAGATGTAATACTATCCTATCATAACATGGTTGTATTCCACTATCATTCAGGTAGAGGAGATGTAATACTATCCTATCATATAATACTATCCTATCATAACATGGTTGTATTCCACTACCATTCAGATAGAGGAGATGTAATACTATCCTATCATAACATGGTTGTATTTCACTACCATTCAGGTAGAGGAGATGTAATACTATCCTATCATATAATACTATCCTATCATAACATGGTTGTATTCCACTATCATTCAGGTGGAGGAGATGTAATACTATCCTATCATATAATACTATCCTATCATAACATGGTTGTATTCCACTACCATTCAGGTGGAGGAGATGTAATACTATCCTATCATATAATACTATCCTATCATAACATGGTTGTATTCCACTATCATTCAGGTGGAGGAGATGTAATAATAATACTATCCTATCATAACATGGTTGTATTCCACTATCATTCAGGTGGAGGAGATGTAATACTATCCTATCATAACATGGTTGTATTCCACTATCATTCAGGTGAAGGAGATGTAATACTATCCTATCATATAATACTATCCTATCATAACATGGTTGTATTCCACTATCATTCAGGTAGAGGAGATGTAATACTATCCTATCATAACATGGTTGTATTCCACAATCATTCAGGTAGAGGAGATGTAATACTATCCTATCATAACATGGTTGTATTCCACTATCATTCAGGTAGAGGAGATGTAATACTATCCTATCATAACATGGTTGTATTCCACAATCATTCAGGTAGAGGAGATGTAATACTATCCTATCATAACATGGTTGTATTCCACTATCATTCAGGTAGAGGAGATGTAATACTATCCTATCATAACATGGTTGTATTCCACTATCATTCAGGTAGAGGAGATGTAATACTATCCTATCATAACATGGTTGTATTCCACTACCATTCAGGTAGAGGAGATGTAATACTATCCTATCATATAATACTATCCTATCATAACATGGTTGTATTCCACTACCATTCAGGTAGAGGAGATGTAATACTATCCTATCATATAATACTATCCTATCATAACATGGTTGTATTCCACTATCATTCAGGTAGAGGAGATGTAATACTATCCTATCATATAATACTATCCTATCATAACATGGTTGTATTCCACTACCATTCAGGTAGAGGAGATGTAATACTATCCTATCATAACATGGTTGTATTCCACAATCATTCAGGTAGAGGAGATGTAATACTATCCTATCATAACATGGTTGTATTCCACTATCATTCAGGTAGAGGAGATGTAATACTATCCTATCATAACATGGTTGTATTCCACTACCATTCAGGTAGAGGAGATGTAATACTATCCTATCATATAATACTATCCTATCATAACATGGTTGTATTCCACTATCATTCAGGTGGAGGAGATGAGATTACTATCCTATCATAACATGGTTGTATTCCACTATCATTCAGGTGGAGGAGATGTAATACTATCCTATCATAACATGGTTGTATTCCACTATCATTCAGGTAGAGGAGATGTAATACTATCCTATCATATAATACTATCCTATCATAACATGGTTGTATTCCACTATCATTCAGGTGGAGGAGATGTAATACTATCATATAATACTATCATAAACATGGTTGTATTCCACAATCATTCAGGTAGAGGAGATGTAATACTATCCTATCATAACATGGTTGTATTCCACTATCATTCAGGTAGAGGAGATGTAATACTATCCTATCATAACATGGTTGTATTCCACAATCATTCAGGTAGAGGAGATGTAATACTATCCTATCATAACATGGTTGTATTCCACTATCATTCAGGTAGAGGAGATGTAATACTATCCTATCATAACATGGTTGTATTCCACTATCATTCAGGTAGAGGAGATGTAATACTATCCTATCATAACATGGTTGTATTCCACTACCATTCAGGTGGAGGAGATGTAATACTATCCTATCATATAATACTATCCTATCATAACATGGTTGTATTCCACTACCATTCAGGTGGAGGAGATGTAATACTATCCTATCATATAATACTATCCTATCATAACATGGTTGTATTCCACTATCATTCAGGTGGAGGAGATGTAATACTATCCTATCATATAATACTATCCTATCATAACATGGTTGTATTCCACTATCATTCAGGTAGAGGAGATGTAATACTATCCTATCATAACATGGTTGTATTCCACTATCATTCAGGTAGAGGAGATGTAATACTATCCTATCATATAATACTATCCTATCATAACATGGTTGTATTCCACTACCATTCAGGTAGAGGAGAAGACGTGTGGTGACGGTCCTGGTCTGGAGGCCATGTTAGAGGATGATAAACACCTTCTGAACATCATCCTCGACATCAAGGTCAGCATTCTGTGTCCTTTTTAAAGGTCATTTGAATTAGCTAAGTGGATGGTAATTGTCTTGGACATGTTGATGTCAACTTGGTGTCTATTATGATGATGCCAAAGCTCTTTAAATCTGTTGTGGGAGTTAAATGACTTTCACAGTCCAGTGTTTTGTTGTCTTGCCTCTTCGTCCTTGTGCCCTGATTCCCTGACTGTTGGTCTAACTGGCTGCCTCATTAAGAAGTTTGTTTTGTTGTCTCTCCTCGTCTCCCTCTTCCTCCTCCTCTCGCTCCCCCTCAGCAATCGCTCCAGTTTGCGTTTGACTCGGCCAGCGTTTACGCGCGCACCTTTGAGAGCTTCCGCGTCTTCTACAGAGAGAATGAGAGTCTGGACCTGGACGCGCTCAGAGATCAGGATCACGGTACCGTAGCAACGCTCTTCATCATCGTCACCAACATCATCAATTCAATGAACTTACCAGGGAACAGAGAAAATGGATTAGCCAAGGCACTTCTTTTCAGTATATAGCTTTGAGTTTCTACAGTCAACACAAATACCACAGCAGCATATCCATTTTGTCTCAGTTCATTCAGACCTTTGGATCCAATGAGGTCCTTGAGGCGTTTTCTGTATATTTCACAGTGGCAGATCAACACTCCCCCATCTCTCTTTTTTAAACGGTCTAGAGAGCCATCATGTGACTCGGTACCCTGTCCTGTTCCCTGTAGGAGTGGCGTTCTTCGCTGAGAGTCTGAAGAAGTACCACAGCGAACATAAAGAGGCCCTGGCCATCAAACAGAAGAGGCACCTGGGCCTGCTGCTGGTAGACACCACTCTGCTTAAAGGGAAGCTCCTCCCCTCACCACTACGCTGTCTGGAGGTAGGAGTCGAGGAACAGTGTTCCAAGTGTTAATCACCCCCTACAGCCCGGGCCTTTGCACTGTGGAGATCTGAAACGTATTCATTGGTATTAGCAATATGTACAAATATAAACTTCCACTTAGCCTATCAGAGGGCGAGTTTGAGCTATTACCAAATTGCTTACACATGTCAAATCATATCGGTTCTCCACAAGTCCATAGGGCTTAGGTTCAAGTGGTGGATTTGGGATTGGGCCGTCCATCCACTGACCAACATTAATGCCTCCCCTCCAGGCCATCAATGACATGCTCCCCCTGCTGGCCAAGAGAAAGATTGACGCCATCATCGCTGAGGCTCAGGATGCCCAGTTCAAACTGGAGTTCATCCCCTCTGCAACTACAGAGTTCGTCAACTCCCTCACCTTCCTAGAGGAGATACAGGAGCGGGTAAGAGACGCTTTTGTCTAGAGGGGATACAGCTTTCGTAAGAATGGACTTTTTCGTGGCAGGTTAGGAGAACTTACGCAGTAGGTTTAGGAAAATGAACGTAGCAGGTTAGGATAACTTACGCAGTAGGGTTAGGAAAATGAACATAGCAGGTTAGGGGAACTTACGCAGTAGGTTTAGGAAAATGAACGTGGCAGGTTAGGAGAACTTACGCAGTAGGGTTAGGAAAATGAACGTAGCAGGTTAGGAGAACTTATGCAGTAGGGTTAGGAAAATGAACATAGCAGGTTAGGAGAACTTACGCAGTAGGGTTAGGAAAATGAACGTAGCAGGTTAGGAGAACTTACGCAGTAGGTTTAGGAAAATGAACGTAGCAGGTTAGGAGAACTTACGCAGTAGGGTTAGGAAAATGAACGTAGCAGGTTAGGAGAATTAGGTTAAGGTTGACGGTCACACAGAGCCACCATCTTCTTCATTCAAGAGACTGACTCCGTCCCAGAGTAGCGGACTCAGACCCAGAGTAGGGGACAGACCCAGAGTAGGGGACTCAGACCCAGAGTAGGGGACAGACCCAGAGTAGGGGACAGACCCAGAGTAGGGGACTCAGACCCAGAGTAGGGGACAGACCCAGAGTAGGGGACAGACCCAGAGTAGGGGACTCAGACCCAGAGTAGGGGACAGACCCAGAGTAGGGGACAGACCCAGAGTAGGGGACAGACCCAGAGTAGGGGACTCAGACCCAGAGTAGGGGACTCAGACCCAGAGTAGGGGACAGACCCAGAGTAGGGGACTAAGACCCAGAGTAGGGGACAGACCCAGAGTAGGGGACAGACCCAGAGTAGGGGACTCAGACCCAGAGTAGGGGACTCAGACCCAGAGTAGGGGACTCAGACCCAGAGTAGGGGACAGACCCAGAGTAGGGGACTCAGACCCAGAGTAGGGACAGACCCAGAGTAGGGGACAGACCCAGAGTAGGGGACTCAGACCCAGAGTAGGGGACTCAGACCCAGAGTAGGGGACTCAGACCCAGAGTAGGGGACTCAGACCCAGAGTAGGGGACTCAGACCCAGGGTAGCTGCTGACTCAGACCCAGAGTAGGGGACTCAGACCCAGGGTAGGGGACTCAGACCCAGAGTAGGGGACTCAGACCCAGAGTAAGGGACAGACCCAGAGTAGGGGACTCAGACCCAGAGTAGCTGCTGACTCAGACCCAGAGTAGGGGACAGACCCAGAGTAGGGGACTCAGACCCAGAGTAGGGGACTCAGACCCAGGGTAGCTGCTGACTCAGACCCAGAGTAGGGGACTCAGACCCAGAGTAGGGGACTCAGACCCAGAGTAGGGGACTCAGACCCAGAGTAGGGACAGACCCAGGGTAGGGGACTCAGACCCAGGGTAGCTGCTGACTCAGACCCAGAGTAGGGGACTCAGACCCAGAGTAGGGGACTTAGACCCAGAGTAGGGGACTCAGACCTAGAGTAGGGGACAGACCCAGAGTAGGGGACTCAGACCAAGAGAGCTGCTGACTCAGACCCAGAGTAGGGGACTCAGACCCAGAGTAGGGGACAGACCCAGAGTAGGGGACTCAGACCCAGAGTAGGGGACAGACCCAGGGTAGCTGGACTCAGACCCAGAGTATGGGACTCCGACCCAGAGTATGGGACTCAGACCTAGAGTAGGGACAGACCCAGAGTAGGGGACTCAGACCCAGAGTATGGGACAGACCCAGAGTAGGGGACTCAGACCCAGAGTAGGGGACTCAGACCCAGAGTAGGGGACTCAGACCCAGAGTAGGGGACTCAGACCCAGAGTAGGGGACTCAGACCCAGAGTAGGGGACTCAGACCCAGAGTAGGGGACTCAGACCCAGAGTAGGGGACAGACCCAGAGTAGGGGACTCAGACCCAGAGTACTTTGTCACTTTGTATCACACTGTAGTCATTGTTACTTAGATTACCAAACTCCTGGGAAAGATGACCCAGGGAGTCCGTAGGGGGTTCAGACCCAGGTGAAAGTCTTTCAGATGTTTCTGGGAAAGGACTCAGACCTGTTTTCAGCCAGCATGGCCCGCCTAGAAAACATCTGGGGTAAACACTCAGACAGTTCTTTCATGGTCTGTGTGTTTGACTCAGATGGAGTGGTTGGACAGACCAGACAGAGACCAGACCCAGATGTACAAGCTGACTCAGACTCCTACCCGTGCCCAGCCCTCCTGAGGACTTTGCCTCAGACCCAAACCCTCAGTCACCGGGACTCAGACCCAAGGCCGTGGGGACTCAGACCCAGACGTGGGGGACAAGTTCTGTGTCCACCTCCAGGGGACTCAGACCTCAACAAGGAGGTCAAGAGGGACAAACAGCAGGCTCAGGTAACTCAGACCCAGGGTCAACGTTCAGATGCATTGTATCAGACTAGCTTCAGCATCACAGGGTCAGTGTTTGACCCAGACCCATAAATAACCGGGAAAAAGCTAGAATGTAGACATTAGACTCTGGATATGATAGTCATTTACAACTGGGTTCAGACCCCAGGTCGTTGTGGACAAATCAACTGACCTGAAAAGACATTTCAGACCTCAGAGTAGGGGAAAGACCCAGATGTGTATGGGGACCAGACCAGGGAGGGGGACAGACCCAGATGGGGACTGGAGCCATTAAAAATCTGAGCTCATAGTGAGTGCCGCTGAGGCTCGGGGACTGCATACCCAGATCCAGGGAGGGGGGACAGACCCAGTGGTTAGAGCGTTGGACTCAGAACCAGAAGCTTGCAAGTTCAAACCCCCAGCTGACAAGGTACAAATCTTGTCACTTTGTATCACACTGTAGTCATTGTTATGTTACTCATTCCCCAAACTCAGATCTGGACAAACGATGACCCCAAGGTCCGTCAGTGTGGACGGGTTCATGTTCCATCAGGTGAAACCAGGCTTTCCAGTATGTCTTTCCAGAAGGACTTCAAATTTCTGTTTTACAATACTATACTACAATACAATATTCTACAGTACCATACTAAAATACTATACTATACAATAAATATTCTGCAGTACCATACTTCTTTCATGGTATAATATAATACTATTACTATACAGATGGAGTACTATACTATACAATACAATATTCTACAGTACCATAATATACAATACAATACTATACTATACAATACAATATTCTACAGTACCATACTATACTATACAATACTATACTATACTATACAATACAATATTCTACAGTACCATAATATACAATACAATACTATACTATACAATACTATACTATACCATACTATACAATACTATACTATACAATACCATACAATACAATACCATACTGTACAATACCATACTATACTATACAATACAATATTCTACAGTATCATAATATACAATACAATACTATACTATACAATACAACACCATACTATACAATACTATACTATACCATACAATACAATACCATACTATACAATACTATACTATACAATACCATACTATACAATACCATACTATACTATACAATACACATAGTCTCTGGATATAATATACATTTACAACTGGGTATACTATACAATACAATATTCTACAGTATCATACTATACAATACAATCCATACTATACAATACTGACAATACAATACCATACTATACATTACAATACCATACAATACAATACCATACTATACAATACCATACCAGACCATACAGGGACAATACTTTACATACAATACCATACCATACAATCAAACTCATACAATACAATACCATACAATACTACCATACCATACTATACAATACCATACAATACAATACCATACCATACTATACAATACCATACCTACTATACAATACTTACTATACAATACAATATTGCAGTATCATAATACCCCTATACTGACAATACAAATCTGTCGTATCTGCCCCTAACAATACCCGTACTATACTATACTATACAATACAACACCATACTATACATACTACTACAATACCCATACTATACAATACAATACATACATACAATACTGATACTATACAATACCATACAATACAATACCATACTGCTACTATACAATACCATACAATACAATACCATACCATACTATACAATACCATACCGTACTATACAATACTATACTATACAATACAATATTCTACAGTATCATAATATACCATACTATACTATACAATACAATATTCTACAGTATCATAATATACAATACAATACTATACTATACTATACAATACAACACCATACTATACAATACCATACAATACAATACAATACAATACCATACTATACATTACAATACCATACAATACAATACCATACTATACAATACTATACTATACAATACAATATTCTACAGTATCATAATATACCATACAATACAATACCATACTATACAATACAATACCATACTATACAATACCATACAATACAATACCATACAATACCATACCATACAATACAATACCATACCATACAATACAATACCATACAATACAATACCATACAATACCATACTATACAATACAATACCATACCATACAATACAATACCATACAATACAATACCATACCATACAATACAATACCATACAATACAATACCATACAATACAATACCATACCATACAATACCATACAATACAATACCATACCATACAATACAATACCATACCATACAATACAATACCATACAATACAATACCATACAATACAATACCATACCATACTATACAATACCATACAATACCATACAATACAATACCATACCATACAATACAATACCATACTATACAATACTATACAATACAATACTATACAATACTATACTATGCAATGCAATATTCTACAGTGCCATACTATACCATACTATACAATACTATACAATACCATACTATACCATACTATACAATACAATATAATACAATACCATGCTATACAATACCATACCATACTATACGATACTATACAATACAATATTCTACAGTACCATAATATACAATACAATACTATACTATACAATACCATACAATACCATACAATACAATACCATACTATACAATACCATACAATACCATACTATACCATACTATACTATACAATGCAATATTCTACAGTATACCATACTATACATACTATACTATACCATACTATACCATACTATACAATACAATATAATACAGTGCCATACTATACAATACCATACCATACTATACGATACTATATACAATATTCTACAATACAATATACTATACAATACTATACTATACAATACCATACTATATAATATTACAATACAATACTATACAATACCATACTATACAATACCATACTATACAATATAATACCATTCTATACAATACCATACTATACTATACCATACTATATACTATACAATACAATACTCTACAATACAATACTATACATAAACAATACTATACTATACAATAAATAAATTCATTCAAAATATACAATGTGATTTTCTGGATTTACTCTGGAATACTATAAAATAATACTAATAATAATAATAATAATAATATAATAATATAATTTTTTTCTAATTTTGTCTGTCATAGTTGAAGTGTACCTATGATGAAAATTACAGGCCTCTCTCATCTTTTTAAATAGGAGAAGTTGCACAATTGGTGGCTGACTAAATACTTTTTTGCCCCACTGTAGATGCAGATGAGATGCAGATGAGACTGTAGATGAGTAAAAGGATACAGTACGTCTTCTGACCACTAGAAGACAGTAAAACACCACTTTTCACCATCGTTCCTTGAGAGAAACAGTATAGTTAAATGTAGAGTAACTTTCTGTTGTGCGTTTAAGTATCTTCCATTTGGCACTTTTTCACACCTGGATGTGCATTGATTGAGGCAATTCAGATTAAGTGTCTCTTTCAAAGGATGCCTATATTCTCTATCCCTCATTGACCCCTTTCTCCCTGGCCTTGGCACCCGTCTTGTCAACTACCCTCAAGTAGAGTCACCCCTCTCTGACTTCTAACCCCTTGCCTCTGTAGGTTGAGGTGACTAAGTACGAGGCGTTAGTGGAGGTGAGTGACCCCTCTCTGACCTCTAACCCCTGACCTCTGTAGGTGGAGGTGACTAAGTATGAGGCGTTAGTGGAGATGAGTGACCCCTCTCTGACCTCTAACCCCTGACCTCTGTAGGTGGAGGTGACTAAGTATGAGGTGTTAGTGGAGATGAGTGACCCCTCTCTGAGCTCTAACCCCTGACCTCTGTAGGTGGAGGTGACTAAGTATGAGGCGTTAGAAGAGATGAGTCATCCCTCTCTGACCTCTAACCCCTTGCCTCTGTAGGTGGAGGTGACTAAGTATGAGGCGTTAGAAGAGATGAGTCATCCCTCTCTGACCTCTAACCCCTGACCTCTGTAGGTGGAGATGACTAAGTATGAGGTGTTAGTGGAGATGAGTGACCCCTCTCTGAGCTCTAACCCCTGACCTCTGTAGGTGGAGGTGACTAAGTATGAGGCGTTAGAAGAGATGAGTGACCCCTCTCTGACCTGAACCTGACCTCTGCTGTGGGACTCTCTGGAGTGGAGATGAGTGACCCCCCTGCCTCTAACCCCTGGCTGGAGGTGGAGGTACAGTATGGAACCATGCAGGGGTTAGATATCACTCACACACCACTATGTTGACTAACCATACACTTCTGACAAAGGAGTTGTTCCTCTATTCTTCCCTGTCTCTGTAAGTCTCACCTTTTGCATTCTGACCACACTGCAAAAGCTGCTGTGGGACTCTTGTCCGGAAATGGGGCGCAGGCTGGCTGGATGGATTCAGTGTATGGAACTGCATACTCCACCTGTCTTCTCAGTGTATGTAATAACAGTAGTATACTCCACCTGTCTTCTCAGTGTATGTAATAACAGTAGTATACTCCACCTGTCTTCTCAGTGTATGTAATAACAGTAGTATACTCCACCTGTCTTCTCAGTGTATGTAATAACAGTAGTATACTCCACCTGTCTTCTCAGTGTATGTAATAACAGTAGTATACTCCACCTGTCTTCTCAGTGTATGTAATAACAGTAGTATACTCCACCTGTCTTCTCAGTGTATGTAATAACAGTAGTATACTCCACCTGTCTTCTCAGTGTATGTAATAACAGTAGTATACTCCACCTGTCTTCTCAGTGTATGTAATAACAGTAGTATACTCCACCTGTCTTCTCAGTGTATGTAATAACAGTAGTATACTCCACCTGTCTTCTCAGTGTATGTAATAACAGTAGTATACTCCACCTGTCTTCTCAGTGTATGTAATAACAGTAGTATACTCCACCTGTCTTCTCAGTGTATGTAATAACAGTAGTATACTCCACCTGTCTTCTCAGTGTATGTAGTAACAGTAGTATACTCCACCTGTCTTCTCAGTGTATGTAATAACAGTAGTATACTCCACCTGTCTTCTCAGTGTATGTAATAACAGTAGTATACTCCACCTGTCTTCTCATTGTATGTAATAACAGTAGTATACTCCACCTGTCTTCTCAGTGTATGTAATAACAGTAGTATACTCCACCTGTCTTCTCAGTGTATGTAATAACAGTAGTATACTCCACCTGTCTTCTCAGTGTATGTAATAACAGTAGTATACTCCACCTGTCTTCTCAGTGTATGTAATAACAGTAGTATACTCCACCTGTCTTCTCAGTGTATGTAATAACAGTAGTATACTCCACCTGTCTTCTCAGTGTATGTAATAACATTAGTATACTCCACCTGTCTTCTCAGTGTATGTAATAACAGTAGTATACTCCACCTGTCTTCTCAGTGTATGTAATAACAGTAGTATACTCCACCTGTCTTCTCAGTGTATGTAATAACAGTAGTATACTCCACCTGTCTTCTCAGTGTATGTAATAACAGTAGTATACTCCACCTGTCTTCTCAGTGTATGTAATAACAGTAGTATACTCCACCTGTCTTCTCAGTGTATGTAATAACAGTAGTATACTCCACCTGTCTTCTCAGTGTATGTAATAACAGTAGTATACTCCACCTGTCTTCTCAGTGTATGTAATAACAGTAGTATGGACCCAGAGACCTGTCTTCTCAATGTATGCCAATAACCAGTGGAGTATAGGCCTCCACCTGTCTTCTCAGTGTATTTAATGAGGGAGAGTATGATGTGTGTTGTGTACCTGTCTTCCAGTTGATGTAGATATGATGTGTATTGTGTAGGATGATTCTTCCAGTTGATGTAGATATGATGTAGTATACTGTAGGATGTCTTCCAGTGATGTAATATGATGTGTGTTAGTATGATTCTCACCTGATCTTATGATGTGTGTGTGTAACAGGATGATTCTCTCCAGGTGATGTAGATATGATGTGTGTTGTTAGGATGATTCTCTCCAGGTGATGTAGATATGATGTGTGTTGTGTAGGACCTGATTCTCTCCAGGTGATGTAGATATGATGTGTGTTGTGTAGGATGATTCTTCCAGGTGATGTAGATATGATGTGTGTTGTGTAGGATGATTCCTCCAGGTGATGTAGATATGATGTGTGTTGTGTAGGATGATTCTCCCAGGTGATGTAGATATGATGTGTGTTGTGTAGGATGATTCTCTCCAGGTGATGTAGATATGATGTGTGTTGTGTAGGATGATTCTCTCCAGGTGATGTAGATATGATGTGTGTTGTGTAGGATGATTCTCTCCAGTTGATGTAGATATGATGTGTGTTGTGTAGGATGATTCTCTCCAGGTGATGTAGATATGATGTGTGTTGTGTAGGATGATTCTCTCCATGTGATGTAGATATGATGTGTGTTGTGTAGGATGATTCTCTCCAGGTGATGTCGATATGATGTGTGTTGTGTAGGATGATTCTCTCCAGGTGATATGATGTGTGTTGTGTAGGATGATTCTCTCCAGGTGATGTCGATATGATGTGTGTTGTGTAGGATGATTCTCTCCAGGTGATATGATGTGTGTTGTGTAGGATGATTCTCTCCAGGTGATGTAGATATGATGTGTGTTGTGTAGGATGATTCTCTCCAGTTGATGTTGATATGATGTGTGTTGTGTAGGATGATTCTCTCCAGTTGATGTTGATATGATGTGTGTTGTGTAGGATGATTCTCTCCAGTTGATGTAGATATGATGTGTGTTGTGTAGGATGATTCTCTCCAGGTGATGTTGATATGATGTGTGTTGTGTAGGATGATTCTCTCCAGTTGATGTTGATATGATGTGTGTTGTGTAGGATGATTCTCTCCAGTTGATGTCGATATGATGTGTGTTGTGTAGGATGATTCTCTCCAGTTGATGTTGATATGATGATGTGTTGTGTAGGATGATTCTCTCCAGTTGATGTCGATATGATGTGTGTTGTGTAGGATGATTCTCTCCAGGTGATGTAGATATGATGTGTGTTGTGTAGGATGATTCTCTCCAGTTGATGTTGATATGATGTGTGTTGTGTAGGATGATTCTCTCCAGTTGATGTAGATATGATGTGTGTTGTGTAGGATGATTCTCCTCCAGTTGATGTAGATATGATGTGTGTTGTGTAGGATGATTCTCTCCAGTTGATGTCGATATGATGTGTGTTGTGTAGGATGATTCTCTCCAGTTGATGTCGATATGATGTGTGTTGTGTAGGATGATTCTCTCCAGGTGATGTTGATATGATGTGTGTTGTGTAGGATGATTCTCTCCAGGTGATGTAGATATGATGTGTGTTGTGTAGGATGATTCTCTCCAGGTGATGTAGATATGATGTGTGTTGTGTAGGATGATTCTCTCCAGGTGATGTAGATATGATGTGTGTTGTGTAGGATGATTCTCTCCAGGTGATGTCGATATGATGTGTGTTGTGTAGGATGATTCTCTCCAGGTGATGTTGATATGATGTGTGTTGTGCAGGATGATTCTCTCCAGTTGATGTAGATATGATGTGTGTTGTGTAGGATGATTCTCTCCAGTTGATATGATGTGTGTTGTGTAGGATGATTCTCTCCAGTTGATGTCGATATGATGTGTGTTGTGTAGGATGATTCTCCCCAGGTGATGTTGATATGATGTGTGTTGTGTAGGATGATTCTCTCCAGTTGATATGATGTGTGTTGTGTAGGATGATTCTCTCCAGTTGATGTGTGTTGTGTAGGATGATTCTCTCCAGGTGATGTTGATATGATGTGTGTTGTGTAGGATGATTCTCTCCAGGTGATGTTGATATGATGTGTGTTGTGTAGGATGATTCTCTCCAGTTGATGTAGATATGATTTGTGTTGTGTAGGATGATTCTCTCCAGTTGATGTCGATATGATGTGTGTTGTGTAGGATGATTCTCTCCAGTTGATGTAGATATGATGTGTGTTGTGTAGGATGATTTTCTCCACTTGATGTTGATATGATGTGTGTTGTGTAGGATGATTCTCTCCAGTTGATGTCGATATGATGTGTGTTGTGTAGGATGATTCTCTCCAGTTGATGTTGATATGATGTGTTTGTGTAGGATGATTCTCTCCAGTTGATGTCGATATGATGTGTGTTGTGTAGGATGATTCTCTCCAGGTGATGTTGATATGATGTGTGTTGTGTAGGATGATTCTCTCCAGGTGATGTAGATATGATGTGTGTTGTGTAGGATGATTCTCTCCAGTTGATGTTGGTATGATGTGTGTTGTGTAGGATGATTCTCTCCAGTTGATGTTGATATGATGTGTGTTGTGTAGGATGATTCTCTCCAGGTGATGTTGATATGATGTGTGTTGTGTAGGATGATTCTCTCCAGGTGATGTTGATATGATGTGTGTTGTGTAGGATGATTCCCTCCAGTTGATGTAGATATGATGTGTGTTGTGTAGGATGATTCTCTCCAGTTGATGTTGATATGTGTGTTGTGTAGGATGATTCTCTCCAGTTGATGTCGATATGATGTGTGTTGTGTAGGATGATTCTCTCCAGGTGATGTTGATATGATGTGTGTTGTGTAGGATGATTCTCTCCAGGTGATGTAGGTATGATGTGTGTTGTGTAGGATGATTCTCTCCAGGTGATGTTGATATGATGTGTGTTGTGTAGGATGATTCTCTCCAGGTGATGTAGATATGATGTGTGTTGTGTAGGATGATTCTCTCCAGGTGATGTAGGTATGATGTGTGTTGTGTAGGATGATTCTCTCCAGGTGATGTAGATATGATGTGTGTTGTGTAGGATGATTCTCTCCAGGTGATGTTGATATGATGTGTGTTATGTAGGATGATTCTCTGTTGATGTCGATATGATGTGTGTTGTGTAGGATGATTCTTCCAGGTGATGTAGATATGATGTGTGTTGTGTAGGATGATTCTCTCCAGGTGATGTAGATATGATGTGTGTTGTGTAGGATGATTCTCTCCAGGTGATGTAGATATGATGTGTGTTGTGTAGGATGATTCTCTCCAGTTGATGTAGATATGATGTGTGTTGTGTAATGATTCTCTCCAGGTGATGTAGATATGATGTGGGTGTAGGATGATTCTCTCCAGTTGATGTAATATGGATGTTTAAGCCAGTGAGATCTCCCCAGGTTGATATGATGTGTGTCTGTGTGATTTCAGAGGTGATGTTGATATGATGTGTGTTGTGTAGATGATTCTCTTCAGGTGATGTTGATATGATGTGTTGTGTAGGAGGATTCTCTCCAGGTGATGTTATGATGTGTGTGTGGGGGTGATTCTCTCCAGTTGATATGATGTGTGTTGTGTAGGATGATTTGGTGATGTAGATATGATGTGTGTTGTGTAGGATGATTCTCTGTTGATATGATGTGTGTGTGTGGATGATTCTCTCCTGGCTGTGGGTGTGTGTGATTACCTGGTGATGTGATATAATGTGTGTTGTGTTGACCTGGCTGATGTAGATATGATGTGTGTTACCTGGCTGTGGGTTGATGTAGATATGATGGCTGTTGATATGATGGTGTGTGTTGATTCCTGGCTGATATGATGTGTGTGTGTTGACCTGGCTGTGATATGATGTGTGTGTGTTGATTCCTCCAGGCTATGATGTGGTGTGTGTGATTCCTCCAGGTGATGTTGATATGGTGTGTGTTACCTGGCTGTGGGTGATGTTGATATGGCTGTGGGTGTAGTGATTCTCTGGTGATGTTGATATGATGTGTGTTACCTAGGATGATTCTGGCTGTGTACGGGTGTGTGTTAGATATGATGTGGCTGTGTAGGATGATTCTCCTGGCTGATGGTGTGTGTAGTGATTCTCCTGGATGTAGATATGATGTGTGTTGTGTTGATTCCTGGCTGATATGATGTGTGTGTGTTGACCTGGATATGATGTGTGTGTGTTGATTCCTCCAGGTGATGTTGATATGATGTGTGTTGTTAGGATGATTCTGTGGGTTGATGTAGTATGACCTGGCTGTGGGTGATTCTTACCTGGCTGATGGTGTGTGTTGACCTGGTTGATATGATGTGTGTGTGTACCTGGCTGTGTGTGTTACCTGGCTGTGGGTGTGTGTAACGTGTGTCTTTTTCCCTCCAGCTCCCAGTGATCACAGACCTGCGTAACCCGTGTCTGAAGGGCAGACACTGGGAGATTCTGGAGGCCGTCATAGAGGCCAGTCTCCTGGAGGAACCTCAAACTCTGGCCTCTCTGGAGGGACTCAACATCTTCAGCTACAGCGAAGCGATACAGGAGGTAACACCCTCCCTCTGCTATGACATGGACATACCGGAGGTAACACCCTCCCTCTGCTATGACATGGACATACAGGAGGTAACACCCTCCCTCTGCTATGACATGGACATACAGGAGGTAACACCCTCCCTCTGCTATGACATGGACATACAGGAGGTAACATCTCTGCTATGACATGGACATACAGGAGGTAACACCCTGCTATGACATGGACATACAGGAGGTAACACCCTCCCTCTGCTATGACATGGACATACAGGAGGTAACATCCCTCTGCTATGACATGGACATACAGGAGGTAACATCCCATGGACATACCATCTGCTATGACATGGACATACCGGAGGGAACACCCTCCCTCTGCTATGACATGGACATACAGGAGGTACCACCCTCCCTCTGCTATGACATGGACATACAGGAGGTAACACCCTCCCTCTGCTATGACATGGACATACAGGAGGTAACACCCTCCCTCTGCTATGACATGGACATACAGGAGGTAACACCCTCCCTCTGCTATGACATGGACATACAGGAGGTACCACCCTCCCTCTGCTATGACATGGACATACAGGAGGTACCACCCTCCCTCTGCTATGACATGGACATACAGGAGGGAACACCCTCCCTCTGCTATGACATGGACATACAGGAGGTACCACCCTCCCTCTGCTATGACATGGACATACAGGAGGTAACACCCTCCCTCTGCTATGACATGGACATACAGGAGGTAACATCCCTCTGCTATGACATGGACATACAGGAGGTACACCCTCCCTCTGCTATGACATGGACATACAGGAGGTACCACCCTCCCTCTGCTATGACATGGACATACAGGAGGTAACATCCCTCTGCTATGACATGGACATACAGGAGGTACCACCCTCCCTCTGCTATGACATGGACATACAGGAGGTCCCACCCTCCCTCTGCTATGACATGGACATACAGGAGGTAACACCCTCCCTCTGCTATGACATGGACATACAGGAGGTAACACCCTCCCTCTGCTATGACATGGACATACAGGAGGTAACATCCCTCTGCTATGACATGGACATACAGGAGGTACCACCCTCCCTCTGCTATGACATGGACATACAGGAGGTAACATCTGCTATGACATGGACATAAGGAGGTAACATCTGCTATGACATGGACATACAGGAGGGAACACCCTCCCTCTGCTATGACATGGACATACAGGAGGTAACATCTGCTATGACATGGACATACAGGAGGTAACATCTGCTATGACATGGACATACAGGAGGTACCACCCTCCCTCTGCTATGACATGGACATACAGGAGGTAACACCCTCCCTCTGCTATGACATGGACATACAGGAGGTAACACCCTCCCTCTGCTATGACATGGACATACAGGAGGTAACATCTGCTATGACATGGACATACAGGAGGTAACACCCTCCCTCTGCTATGACATGGACATACAGGAGGTAACACCCTCCCTCTGCTATGACATGGACATACAGGAGGTAACATCTGCTATGACATGGACATACAGGAGGTAACATCTGCTATGACATGGACATACAGGAGGGACCACCCTCTCTGCTATGACATGGACATACAGGAGGTAACATCTGCTCTGACATGGACATACAGGAGGGACCAACCACAGACTTGTTGATGTAGTTGTATGTATCCATTCCGTTGTAGCAGGTGAACCAGGCCAAACAGAAGCAGTACAGTAAAGTGTTTGACCCAGTCTGGTTCTCCTCTTCCAGGTGTCAGGACAGGCTTCAGGAGAGGCATCGCTGGAGACCATCCTTAAAAGGTAGGAAAGACCCAGGAAGAACATGTTGTAGTTCTACTTCCTGTTATTCCTATTGTCTAAACTCAACCCCACTGTGTAGGTTGAGGATTCCTGGAAGACCACGGAGTTTCCGGTTCTCTCCCACCGGGAGTCTAAAGACCTGTTCATCCTGGGAGGAACTGATGACATTCAGGTGCTGCTGGATGACAGTACCATCAACATGGCCACGGTGGCGTCCTCTCGCTACGTCGGACCCATCAAGACCAGAGTAGACGAGTGGCAGAGGCAGCTAAACCTCTTCAGCCAGACACTGGTGAGACCGAGACCAATCACATTCATTTACTGTTTTGGCTAAACTCAAGGTGAGAGACTAGAGACCAGATCAAATGGATGGTACTGTGTGATGATGCTGTTTTATATGTCAAATGGTCATGTATCAAATGCTAATGGTCATGTATCAAATGCTAATGGTCATGTATCAAATGCTAATGGTCATGTATCAAATGCTAATGGTCATGTATCAAATGCTAATGGTCATGTATAAAATGCTAATGGTCATGTATCAAATGCTAATGGTCATGTATCAAATGCTAATGGTCATGTATAAAATGCTAATGGTCATATATCAAATGCTAATGGTCATGTATCAAATGCTAATGGTCATGTATAAAATGCTAATGGTCATGTATCAAATGCTAATGGTCATGTATAAAATGCTAATGGTCATGTATAAAATGCTAATGGTCATGTATCAAATGCTAATGGTCATGTATCAAATGCTAATGGTCATGTATAAAATGCTAATGGTCATGTATCAAATGCTAATGGTCATGTATAAAATGCTAATGGTCATGTATCAAATGCTAATGGTCATGTATAAAATGCTAATGGTCATGTATCAAATGCTAATGGTCATGTATCAAATGCTAATGGTCATGTATCAAATGCTAATGGTCATGTATCAAATGCTAATGGTCATGTATCAAATGCTAATGGTCATGTATCAAATGCTAATGGTCATGTATCAAATGCTAATGGTCATGTATCAAATGCTAATGGTCATGTATCAAATGCTAGGTAATTCTCTCCTCCTTCTCCCCCTCTACCCTTCTAATCCTAACCCTCTTTCTCTCACTGATTTACCTCTCCCTCCCTCCCTCTCTCTCTCTCTCTCTCTCTCTCTCTCTCTCTCTCTCTCTCTCTCTCTCTCTCTCTCTCTCTCTCTCGCTCTCTCTCTCCCCCTCTCTCTCTCTCTCTCTCTCTCTCTCTCTCTCTCCCCCTCCCTCCCTCCCTCCCTCCCTCCCTCCCTCCCGTAGGAAGAGTGGCTGACGTGTCAGCGTAACTGGCTGTATCTGGAGAGTATCTTCAGTGCTCCAGACATCCAGAGACAGCTTCCTGCTGAAGCCAAGATGTTCCTCCAGGTGGACAAGTCCTGGAAGGAGATTATGAGGAAGGTCAACAGGCTTCCCAATGCTCTGAGGGCTGCTACACAGCCAGGTAACTAACTCTCTCTCACACACATACTCACACACTCAAGAGAGAGAGAGAGGGGTATCACCCCCCTCCCCTGTTCTCTTGTCTCTCTACAGGTCTGCTGGAGATCTTCCAGAACAACAACGCCCTGCTAGATCAGATCCAGAAGTGTCTGGAGGCCTACCTGGAGTCCAAGAGAGTCATCTTCCCCAGGTACTGTGCTGTCTGCATGTATCTCTAGGACCAGGATTGGTGGTCAACATCTGAACCACTTGGTTCATCTGCTGATGTCATGTCCCACTGTGTTGTGATGTTCCCTGTGGTGAAATGTTGGAAGACACTTCCTGAATCAACGCGTCCGTCTCTCGGTACCGTTCCCAGGTTCTACTTCCTGTCCAACGATGAGCTCCTGGAGATCTTGGCTCAGACCAGGAACCCCCAGGCCGTTCAGCCCCACCTCAGGAAGTGTTTTGATGCTATCG
Organism: Oncorhynchus keta; assembly: GCF_023373465.1. NCBI lineage: Eukaryota > Metazoa > Chordata > Actinopteri > Salmoniformes > Salmonidae > Oncorhynchus > Oncorhynchus keta. Next base: position 117 of record NW_026288893.1, on the reverse strand, counting down.
CCCGCCTGGAGTTCGCCCTGCTGCCCCCTCCGCCCCCCGGCGCCATGACAACGCAGCCTGCAGACGGAGAGCAGGAGAAGGTCTACAGCAACGACATTCTGGCCATGGTCTCACCTG
>NW_026288892.1:0-12471 GCF_023373465.1 Oncorhynchus keta | reverse complement strand
TCCATATTACTTCGTTCAGTGCGTATTGCTCATTAAGCTAATAGAATCCATTAAACTAATAGAATCCATTAAACTAATAGAATCCATTAAACTAATAGAATCCATTAAACTAATAGACTAATAGAATCCTAAACTAATAGAACTATTTAAATTAATAGAATCCACTAAACTAAATAGAATCCATTAAACTAATAGAATCCGAATCCATTAAACTAATAGAATCCATTAAACTAATAGAATCCACTAAACTAATAGAATCCATTAAACTAGAATCCATTAAACTAATAGACTAAAACTAATAGAATCCATTAAACTAATAGAATCCATTAAACTAATAGAATCCATTAAACTAATAGAATCCACTAAACTAATAGAATCCACTAAACTAATAGAATCCACTAAACTAATAGAATCCATTAAACTAATAGAATCTACTAAACTAATAGAATCCATTAAACTAATAGAATCCATTAAACTAATAGAATCCATTAAACTAATAGAATCCATTAAACTAATAGAATCCATTAAACTAATAGAATCCACTAAACTAATAGAATCCACTAAACTAATAGAATCCATTAAACTAATAGACTAATAGACCAATAGAACCCAATAAACTAAACTAATATAATCCACTAAACTAATAGAATCCACTAAACCATTAAACTAGAATCCACTAAACTAATAGAATCCATTAAACTAATAGAATCCATTAAACTAATAGAATCCACTAAACTAATAGAATCCATTAAACTAATAGAATCCACTAAACTAATAGAATCCACTAAACTAATAGAATCCATTAAACTAATAGAATCCATTAAACTAATAGAATCCATTAAACTAATAGAATCCACTAAACTAATAGAATCCATTAAACTAATAGAATCCATTAAACTAATAGAATCCATTAAACTAATAGAATCCACTAAACTAATAGAATCCATTAAACTAATAGAATCCATTAAACTAATAGAATCCATTAAACTAATAGAATCCACTAAACTAATAGAATCCACTAAACTAATAGAATCCATTAAACTAATAGAATCCACTAAACTAATAGAATCCACTAAACTAATAGAATCCATTAAACTAATAGAATCCATTAAACTAATAGAATCCACTAAACTAATAGACTAATAGAATCCATTAAACTAATAGAATCCACTAAACTAAACTAATAGAATCCATTAAACTAATAGAATCCATTAAACTAATAGAATCCATTAAACTAATAGAATCCATTAAACTAAACTAGAATCCATTAAACTAATAGAATCCATTAAACTAATAGAATCCACTAAACTAATAGAATCCATTAAACTAATAGAATAAATCCCATTAAACTAATAGAATCCATTAAACTAATAGAATCCACTAAACTAATAGAATCCATTAAACTAATAGAATCCACTAAACTAATAGAATCCACTAAACTAATAGAATCCACTAAACTAATAGAATCCATTAAACTAATAGAATCCACTAAACCAAACTAATAGAATCCATTAAACTAATAGAATCCATTAAACTAATAGAATCCATTAAACTAATAGAATCCAAAACTAGAATCCATTAAACTAATAGAATCCATTAAACTAATAGAATCCATTAAACTAATAGAATCCATTAAACTAATAGAATCTAAACTAGAATCACAAACTTAAACTAATAGAATCCATTAAACTAATAGAATCCATTAAACTAATAGACTAAACTAGAATCCACTAAACTAATAGAATCCATTAAACTAATAGAATCCATAAACTAATAGACTAATAGAATCCACTAAACTAATAGAATCCATTAAACTAATAGAATCCACTAAACTAATAGACTAAACTAGAATCCACTAAACTAATAGACTAATAGAATCCACTAAACTAATAGACTAATAGAATCCACTAAACTAATAGAATCCATTAAACTAATAGAATCCACTAAACTAATAGAATCCACTAAACTAATAGAATCCACTAAACTAATAGAATCTAATAGAATCTAATAGACTAATAGAATCCACTAAACTAATAGAATCTAAACTAATAGAATCCACTAAACTAATAGACTAATAGAATCCATTAAACTAATAGACTAATAGAATCCACTAAACTAATAATAGAATCCACTAATAGAATCCACTAAACTAATAGACTAAACTAGAATCCACTAAACTAATAGAATCCATTAAACTTAGAATCTAAACTAGAATCCACTAAACTAATAGAATCCACTAAACTAATAGAATCCATTAAACTAATAGAATCCATTAAACTAATAGAATCCATTAAACTAATAGAATCCACTAAACTAATAGAATCCATGTATATACAACTAATAGAATCCATTAAACTAATAGAATCCATGTATATACAACTAATAGAATCCATTAAACTAATAGAATCCATTAAACTAATAGAATCCATTAAACTAATAGAATCCATTAAACTAATAGAATCCATTAAACTAATAGAATCCACTAAACTAATAGAATCCATTAAACTAATAGAATCCATTAAACTAATAGAATCCATTAAACTAATAGAATCCATTAAACTAATAGACTAATAGAATCCATTAAACTAATAGAATCCACTAAACTAATAGAATCCATTAAACTAATAGAATCCACTAAACTAATAGAATCCATTAAACTAATAGAATCCATTAAACTAATAGACTCCATTAAACTAATAGAATCCATTAAACTAATAGAATCCATTAAACTAATAGAATCCATTAAACTAATAGACTAATAGAATCCATTAAACTAATAGAATCCATTAAACTAATAGACTAATAGAATCCATTAAACTAATAGAATCCATTAAACTAATAGACTAATAGAATCCATTAAACTAATAGACTAATAGAATCCATTAAACTAATAGACTCCATTAAACTAATAGAATCCATTAAACTAATAGAATCCACTAAACTAATAGACTCCATTAAACTAATAGAATCCATAAACTAATAGAATCCATTAAACTAATAGAATCCATTAAACTAATAGAATCCATTAAACTAATAGAATCCATTAAACTAATAGAATCCATTAAACTAATAGAATCCATTAAACTAATAGAATCCATTAAACTAATAGAATCCATTAAACTAATAGAAATAGAATCCATTAAACTAATAGAATCCACTAAACTAATAGAATCCATTAAACTAATAGAATCCATTAAACTAATAGAATCCATTAAACTAATAGAATCCATTAAACTAATAATCCACAAACCAATAGAATCCATTAAACTAATAGAATCCACTAAACTAATAGACTCCATTAAACTAATAGAATCCATTAAACTAATAGACTCCATTAAACTAATAGAATCCATTAAACTAATAGAATCCACTAAACTAATAGACTCCATTAAACTAATAGACTCCATTAAACTAATAGACTCCATTAAACTAATAGAATCCATTAAACTAATAGAATCCACTAAACTAATAGAATCCATTAAACTAATAGACTCCATTAAACTAATAGAATCCATTAAACTAATAGAATCCATTAAACTAATAGAATCCACTAAACTAATAGAATCCATTAAACTAATAGACTCCATTAAACTAATAGAATCCATTAAACTAATAGAATCCACTAAACTAATAGAATCCACTAAACTAATAGAATCCATTAAACTAAACTAATAGAATCCATTAAACTAATAGAATCCATTAAACTAATAGAATCCATTAAACTAATAGAATCCATTAAACTAATAGAATCCACTAAACTAATAGAATCCACTAAACTAATAGAATCCATTAAACTAATAGAATCCATTAAACTAATAGAATCCATTAAACTAATAGAATCCACTAAACTAATAGAATCCATTAAACTAATAGAATCCACTAAACTAATAGAATCCATTAAACTAATAGAATCCACTAAACTAATAGAATCCATTAAACTAATAGAATCCACTAAACTAATAGAATCCACTAAACTAATAGAATCCACTAAACTAATAGAATCCACTAAACTAATAGAATCCACTAAACTAATAGAATCCACTAAACTAATAGAATCCACTAAACTAATAGAATCCACTAAACTAATAGAATCCATTAAACTAATAGAATCCATTAAACTAATAGAATCCATTAAACTAATAGAATCCACTAAACTAATAGAATCCACTAAACTAATAGAATCCACTAAACTAATAGAATCCATTAAACTAATAGAATCCATTAAACTAATAGAATCCATTAAACTAATAGAATCCACTAAACTAATAGAATCCACTAAACTAATAGAATCCACTAAAACTAATAGAACCCATTAAACTAATAGAATCCACTAAACTAATAGAATCCATTAAACTAATAGAATCCACTAAACTAATAGAATCCATTAAACTAATAGAATCCATTAAACTAATAGAATCCATTAAACTAATAGAATCCATTAAACTAATAGAATCCATTAAACTAATAGAATCCATTAAACTAATAGAATCCACTAAACTAATAGAATCCACTAAACTAATAGAATCCACTAAACTAATAGAATCCATTAAACTAATAGAATCCATTAAACTAATAGAATCCACTAAACTAATAGAATCCATTAAACTAATAGAATCCACTAAACTAATAGAATCCATTAAACTAATAGACTAATATAATCCATTAAACTAATAGAATCCACTAAACTAATAGAATCCATTAAACTAATAGAATCCATTAAACTAATAGAATCCATTAAACTAATAGAATCCATTAAACTAATAGAATCCACTAAACTAATAGAATCCATTAAACTAATAGAATCCACTAAACTAATAGAATCCATTAAACTAATAGAATCCACTAAACTAATAGAATCCACTAAACTAATAGAATCCATTAAACTAATAGAATCCATTAAACTAATAGAATCCACTAAACTAATAGAATCCATTAAACTAATAGAATCCATTAAACTAATAGAATCCATTAAACTAATAGAATCCATTAAACTAATAGAATCCACTAAAACTAATAGAATCCACTAAACTAATAGAATCCATTAAACTAATAGAATCCACTAAACTAATAGAATCCACTAAACTAATAGAATCCATTAAACTAATAGAATCCACTAAACTAATAGAATCCATTAAACTAATAGAATCCATTAAACTAATAGAATCCACTAAACTAATAGAATCCAAAACTAATAGAATCCACTAAACTAATAGAATCCATTAAACTAATAGAATCCATTAAACTAATAGAATCCACTAAAACTAGAATCCATTAAACTAATAGAATCCACTAAACTAATAGAATCCACTAAACTAATAGAATCCATTAAACTAATAGAATCCATTAAACTAATAGAATCCATTAAACTAATAGAATCCACTAAACTAATAGAATCCATTAAACTAATAGAATCCATTAAACTAATAGAATCCATTAAACTAATAGAATCCACTAAACTAATAGAATCCATTAAACTAATAGAATCCACTAAACTAATAGAATCCACTAAACTAATAGAATCCATTAAACTAATAGAATAGAATCCATTAAACTAATAGAATCCATTAAACTAATAGAATCCATTAAACTAATAGAATCCATTAAACTAATAGAATCCATAAACTAATAGAATCCACTAAACTAATAGAATCCATTAAACTAATAGAATCCATTAAACTAATAGAATCCATTAAACTAATAGAATCCATTAAACTAATAGAATCCACTAAACTAATAGAATCCATTAAACTAATAGACTCCATTAAACTAATAGAATCCATTAAACTAATAGAATCCACTAAACTAATAGAATCCATTAAACTAATAGACTCCATTAAACTAATAGACTCCATTAAACTAATAGAATCCACTAAACTAATAGAATCCACTAAAACTAATAGAATCCATTAAACTAATAGAATCCACTAAACTAATAGAATCCATTAAACTAATAGAATCCACTAAACTAATAGAATCCACTAAACTAATAGAATCCACTAAACCAATAGAATCCACTAAACTAATAGAATCCATTAAACTAATAGAATCCACTAAACTAATAGAATCCATTAAACTAATAGAATCCACTAAACTAATAGAATCCATTAAACTAATAGAATCCATTAAACTAATAGAATCCACTAAACTAATAGAATCCATTAAACTAATAGAATCCATTAAACTAATAGAATCCACTAAACTAATAGAATCCACTAAACTAATAGAATCCACTAAACTAATAGAATCCATTAAACTAATAGAATCCATTAAACTAATAGAATCCACTAAACTAATAGAATCCATTAAACTAATAGAATCCATTAAACTAATAGAATCCATTAAACTAATAGAATCCATTAAACTAATAGAATCCACTAAACTAATAGAATCCACATAATGCTTACTTAACCAATATATTGCCCTCCGCCTCCCCACCAACACGAGAGACTTTGAGTTACTAAATCTGCTGAGTGGAAATAGTTTCCTGTTTCCTGTATGTGGGCCTGAATTAGGCACTTCCATCCTTCCTGCTCTGCTCTGATCTGGGCTGGCTGGTCTCCTGAGGGACAGTGGTTGGTTTGGGGGGTGGAGAGGGGCCCGGTTTGGTAGGATAGACACAGAGGGTGGAGGGGATAGAGGGGGTTGGTAGGGCAGACAGAGGGTGGAGGGTGTAGAGGGGGTTGGTAGGGCAGACAGAGAGTGTAGAGGGGGTGTTAGGACAGACAGAGAGGGAAGAGGGGGTAGAAGGGGTTGGTAGGACAGACACAGAGGGAAGGGGGTTGGTAGGGCAGATAGAGAGGGAGTAAAGGGGGCATGGAAGACTAGGGGTAGGGTCATCTGATCCTAGATCTGTGGTTAGGGATAACGTCTACACCCAGGGAAGACTAGGGGTCATCTGATCCTAGATCTGTGGTTAGGGACAACGTCTACACCCAGGGGCAGACTAGGGTAGGGTCATCTGATCCTAGATCTGTGGTTAGGGACAACGTCTACACCCAGGGCAGACTCTGGGTCATCTGATCCTAGATCTGTGGTTAGGGACAACGTCTACACCCAGGGAAGACTAGGGGTCATCTGATCCTAGATCTGTGGTTAGGGACAACGTCTACACCCAGGGAAGACTCTGGGTCATCTGATCCTAGATCTGTGGTTAGGGATAACGTCTACACCCAGGAAGACTAGGGGGTCATCTGATCCTAGATCTGTGGTTAGGGACAACGTCCTCACCCAGGGAAGACTAGGGGTCATCTGATCCTAGATCTGTGGTTAGGGACAAGGTCTACACCCAGGGAAGACTAGGGGTAGGGTCATCTGATCCTAGATCTGTGGTTAGGGACAACGTCTACACCCAGGGCAAGACTAGGGGTCATCTGATCCTAGATCTGTGGTTAGGGACAACGTCTACACCCAGGGAAAACTAGGGGTAGGGTCATCTGATCCTAGATCTGTGGTTAGGGATAACGTCTACACCCAGGGAAGACTAGGGGTAGGGTCATCTGATCCTAGATCTGTGGTTAGGGACAACGTCTACACCCAGGGAAGACTAGGGTCATCTGATCCTAGATCTGTGGTTAGGGACAACGTCTACACCCAGGGAAGACTAGGGGTCATCTGATCCTAGATCTGTGGTTAGGGACAAGGTCTACACCCAGGAAGACTAGGGTAGGGTCATCTGATCCTAGATCTGTGGTTAGGACAACGCACACTCCAGGGAAGACTAGGAGTCATCTGATCCTAGATCTGTGGTTAGGGACAACGTCCACCCAGGGAAAACTAGGGTCATCTGAGCTGGATCTGTGGTTAGGACAACGACACCCAGGGAAAACTAGGGTCATCTGATCCTAGATCTGTGGTTAGGGATAACGTCCCACAGGGAAAACTAGGGGTCATCTGATCCTAGATCTGTGGTAGGGACAACGTCTACACCCAGGGAAAACGCTTAGGACTGGTGCCATCTCTGGGAGGAGAGGCTGGGGAGAGACAGGGAGGGAGGGATGAGAGGGAGGAAGGGTCCTGGCACAGGGAATGGATGAGTCATCTCAGCTGGAATTCTGGGACAGGAAGGACAGGGACAGTCTTGTTCCATCAGTCCCACAATAGTTTTACAGGGAAGGCTGGAAGGCAGGGGGCGCTTTATGGATTACCATCTCTAACCATCTGTGTGGGGACAGGGACAGAGACAGGGACGGGGACGGGGACAGGGACAGAGACAGAGACGGGGACAGGGACATGGACAGTCTCATGGACATCCACAGTCCCACAATAGTTTTACAGGGAAGGCTGGAAGGCAGGGGGCGAGACAGGGACAGGGACATCTCTAACCATCTGTGTGGGGACAGGGACAGAGACAGGGAGGGACAGGGGACAGAGACAGAGACAGGGACAGAGACAGGGACAGGGACAGGGACAGGGACAGGACAGAGACAGAGACGTTGCCTGTCAGATTAACAACACTGCTCTGGCGCTGGCTGGATGCTGGGGACACTACAGTACTGCATTACATAACACTGGACCTTGGCAAGGACAGGGACAGGACAGACAGAGACAGAGACAGGACAGGGACAGGACGGAGGGGACAGGGACAGGGACAGGGACAGGGACAGGGACAGGACAGGGACAGACGTTGCCTGTCAGATTAACAACAACACTGCTCTGGCGCTGGCTGGATGCTAGACACTACAGTACTGCATTACATAACACTGGACCTGGCAAGGTCAGGGACAGGGACAGAGACAGGGACAGAGGAGACAGGGACAGGGACAGAGACAGAGGAGACAGGGACAGGGACAGAGGGACAGGGACAGGGACAGGACAGCAGACAGGGAGACAGGGACAGACAGGGACAGAGACAGGGGACAGGGACGGCCTGAGACAGATTAACAGGGACAGGGACAGAGCTCTGGCGACTGGCTGAGACAGAGACAGGGACAGGGGACAGAGACGTGCAGATTACAGCTCTGGCGCTGGCTGGATGCTAGACACAGTACTGCATTACATAACACTGGACTTTGGACAGAGGACAGGGACAGAGACAGGGACAGAGACAGGGACAGGGACAGGGACAGAGACAGGACAGGGACAGGGACAGAGACGTTGCCTGTCAGATTAACAACAACACTGCTCTGGCGCTGGCTGGATGCTAGACACTACAGTACTGCATTACATAACACTGACCTTGGCAAGGACAGGGACAGGGACAGGGACAGGACAGGGACAGAGACAGAGACGTTGCCTGTCAGATTAACAACAACACTGCTCTGGCGCTGGCTGGATGCTAGACACTACAGTACTGCATTACATAACACTGGACCTTGGCAAGGACAAGGACAGGGACAGGGACAGAGACAGAGACAGAGACAGGGACAGGGACAGGACAGGGACAGGGACAGAGACAGGGACAGAGACAGGACAGAGACAGGGACAGGGACAGAGACGCCGCCTGTCAGATTAACAACAACACTGCTCTGACGCTGGCTGGATGCTAGACACTACAGTACTGCATTACATAACACTGGACCTTGGCAAGGACAGGGACAGAGACAGGGACAGAGACAGGGACAGGGACAGGGACAGAGACAGAGACGTTGCCTGTCAGATTAACAACAACACTGCTCTGGCGCTGGCTGGATGCTAGACACTACAGTACTGCATTACATAACACTGGACCTTGGCAAGGACGGGGACAGGGACAGGGACAGAGACAGGGACAGGGACAGAGACGTTGCCTGTCAGATTAACAACAACACTGCTCTGGCGCTGGCTGGATGCTAGACACTACAGTACTGCATTACATAACACTGGACCTGGCAAGGACAAGGTCAGGGACAGGGACAGAGACAGGGACAGATTATTAGGAGACAGGGACAGGGACAGGAGACAGAGGAGACAGGGACAGGGACAGAGGAGACAGGACAGGGACAGGACAGGGACAGAGACAGAGGAGACAGGGACACAGGGACAGGGACAGAGACAGAGGAGACAGGGACAGGGACAGAGACAGAGGAGACAGGGCACGGACAGAGGAGACAGGACAGGGACAGGGACAGAGACAGAGACAGGGACAGGGACAGGGACAGAGACGTTGCCTGTCAGATTAACAACAACACTGCTCTGGCGCTGGCTGATGCTAGACACTACAGTACTGCATTACATAACACTGGACCTTGGCAAGGACAGGGACAGAGACAGGGACAGAGACAGGACAGGGACAGGGACAGAGACAGGGACAGGGACAGGGACAGAGACGTTGCCTGTCAGATTAACAACAACACTGCTCTGGCGCTGGCTGGATGCTAGACACTACAGTACTGCATTACATAACACTGACCTTGGCAAGGACAGGGACAGGGACAGGGACAGGGACAGGACAGAGACAGAGACGTTGCCTGTCAGATTAACAACAACACTGCTCTGGCGCTGGCTGGATGCTAGACACTACAGTACTGCATTACATAACACTGGACCTTGGCAAGGACAAGGACAGGGACAGGGACAGAGACAGAGACAGAGACAGGGACAGGGACAGGGACAGGGACAGGGACAGAGACAGGGACAGAGACAGGGACAGAGACAGGGACAGGGACAGAGACGTTGCCTGTCAGATTAACAACAACACTGCTCTGACGCTGGCTGGATGCTAGACACTACAGTACTGCATTACATAACACTGACCTGGCAAGGACAGGGACAGAGACAGGGACAGAGACAGGGACAGGGACAGGGACAGAGACGTTGCCTGGGTCAGATTAACAACAACACTGCTCTGGCGCTGGCTGGATGCTAGACACTACAGTACTGCATTACATAACACTGGACCTTGGCAAGGACGGGGACAGGGACAGGGACAGAGACAGGGACAGGGACAGAGACGTTGCCTGTCAGATTAACAACAACACTGCTCTGGCGCTGGCTGGATGCTAGACACTACAGTACTGCACATAACACTGGACCTTGGCAAGGACAAGGTCAGGGACAGGGACAGAGACAGGACAGAGGAGACAGGGACAGGGACAGAGACAGAGGAGACAGGGACAGGGACAGAGGAGACAGGGACAGGGACAGGGACAGGGACAGAGACAGAGGAGACAGGGACAGGGACAGGGACAGAGACAGAGGAGACAGGGACAGGGACAGAGACAGAGGAGACAGGACAGGGACAGAGGAGACAGGACAGGGACAGGGACAGACAGAGACAGGGACAGGACAGGGACAGAGACGTGCCTGTCAGATTAACAACAACACTGCTCTGGCGCTGGCTGGGATGCTAGACACTACAGTACTGCATTACATAACACTGGACCTTGGCAAGGACAGGGACAGAGACAGGGACAGAGACAGGGACAGGGACAGGGACAGAGACAGGGACAGGGACAGGGACAGAGACGCCGTTGCCTGTCAGATTAACAACAACACTGCTCTGGCGCTGGCTGGATGCTAGACACTACAGTACTGCATTACATAACACTGGACCTTGGCAAGGACAGGGACAGGGACAGGGACAGGGACAGGGACAGAGACAGAGACGTTGCCTGTCAGATTAACAACAACACTGCTCTGGCGCTGGCTGGATGCTAGACACTACAGTACTGCATTACATAACACTGGACCTGGCAAGGACAAGGACAGGACAGGGACAGAGACAGAGACAGAGACAGGGACAGGGACAGGACAGGGACAGGGACAGAGACAGGGACAGAGACAGGACAGAGACAGGACAGGGACAGAGACGTTGCCTGTCAGATTAACAACAACACTGCTCTGACGCTGGCTGGATGCTAGACACTACAGTACTGCATTACATAACACTGACCTTGGCAAGGACAGGGACAGAGACAGGACAGAGACAGGACAGGGACAGGACAGAGACGCTGCCTGTCAGATTAACAACAACACTGCTCTGGCGCTGGCTGGATGCTAGACACTACAGTACTGCATTACATAACACTGGACCTTGGCAAGGACGGGACAGGGACAGGGACAGAGACAGGGACAGGGACAGAGACGTTGCCTGTCAGATTAACAACAACACTGCTCTGGCGCTGGCTGGATGCTAGACACTACAGTACTGCATTACATAACACTGGACCTTGGCTACTGATGTTCATCAAGCTTCATCTCCAGCAGCTAAATCACCATCTAACTTCTCATCTTTCTGATGTAATCTGTCATGTGCCTTTTACTGAGGAATGTCTTCTGTCTGGTCAGTCTACCGTTAAAGGCCTGATTGGTGGAGTGCTGCAGAGATGGGAGAACCTTCCAGAAGGACAACCATCTCCACAGAGGAACTCTGGAGCTGTCAGAGTGACTATCGGGTCTTGGCCATCCCCCCTGACCACGGCCATTGCTTAGTTTGGCCCCTGACCACCACGGACGGCCCTTCTCCCCCGATTGCTTAGTTTGGCCGGGCGGCCAGTTCGGGTCTTGGCCACCCTGACCACGGCCCTTCTCCCCTGATTGCTTAGTTTGGCCGGG
>NW_026288891.1:0-32719 GCF_023373465.1 Oncorhynchus keta | reverse complement strand
GACAGAACACAGGATCATCGTCTCAATGCAGATCAATGACAGAACACAGCACAGGATCATCGTCTCAATACAGATCAATGACAGAACACAGGATCATCGTCTCAATGCAGATCAATGACAGAACACAGGATCATCGTCTCAATACAGATCAATGACAGAACGCAGCACAGGATCATCGTCTCAATACAGATCAATGACAGAACGCAGCACAGGATCATCGTCTCAATACAGATCAATGACAGAACACAGGATCATCGTCTCAATACAGATCAATGACAGAACACAGCACAGGATCATCGTCTCAATGCAGATCAATGACAGAACGCAGCACAGGATCATCGCCTCAATGCAGATCAATGACAGAACGCAGGATCATCGCCTCAATACAGCTCAATGACAGAACGCAGCACAGGATCATCGTCTCAATACAGATCAATGACAGAACGCAGCACAGGATCATCGTCTCAATGCAGATCAATGACAGAACGCAGGATCATCGTCTCAATGCAGATCAATGACAGAACGCAGCACAGGATCATCGTCTCAATGCAGATCAATGACAGAACGCAGCACAGGATCATCGTCTCAATACAGATCAATGACAGAACACAGGATCATCGTCTCAATGCAGATCAATGACAGAACGCAGCACAGGATCATCGTCTCAATGCAGATCAATGACAGAACGCAGCACAGGATCATCGTCTCAATGCAGATCAATGACAGAACGCAGCACAGGATCATTGTCTCAATGCAGATCAATGACAGAACACAGGATCATCGTCTCAATGCAGATCAATGACAGAACACAGGATCATCGTCTCAATGCAGATCAATGACAGAACGCAGCACAGGATCATCGTCTCAATACAGATCAATGACAGAACACAGGATCATCGTCTCAATACAGATCAATGACAGAACACAGCACAGGATCATCGTCTCAATACAGATCAATGACAGAACACAGGATCATCGTCTCAATACAGATCAATGACAGAACGCAGCACAGGATCAACGTATCAATGCAGATCAATGACAGAACACAGGATCATCGTCTCAATGCAGATCAATGACAGAACACAGCACAGGATCATCGTCTCAATACAGATCAATGACAGAACACAGGATCATCGTCTCAATGCAGATCAATGACAGAACACAGGATCATCGTCTCAATACAGATCAATGACAGAACGCAGCACAGGATCATCGTCTCAATACAGATCAATGACAGAACGCAGCACAGGATCATCGTCTCAATACAGATCAATGACAGAACACAGGATCATCGTCTCAATACAGATCAATGACAGAACACAGCACAGGATCATCGTCTCAATGCAGATCAATGACAGAACGCAGCACAGGATCATCGTCTCAATGCAGATCAATGACAGAACGCAGGATCATCGTCTCAATACAGCTCAATGACAGAACGCAGCACAGGATCATCGTCTCAATACAGATCAATGACAGAACGCAGCACAGGATCATCGTCTCAATGCAGATCAATGACAGAACGCAGGATCATCGTCTCAATGCAGATCAATGACAGAACACAGGATCATCGTCTCAATGCAGATCAATGACAGAACGCAGCACAGGATCATCGTCTCAATGCAGATCAATGACAGAACGCAGCACAGGATCATCGTCTCAATGCAGATCAATGACAGAACGCAGCACAGGATCATTGTCTCAATGCAGATCAATGACAGAACACAGGATCATCGTCTCAATGCAGATCAATGACAGAACACAGGATCATCGTCTCAATGCAGATCAATGACAGAACGCAGCACAGGATCATTGTCTCAATGCAGATCAATGACAGAACACAGGATCATCGTCTCAATGCAGATCAATGACAGAACACAGGATCATCGTCTCAATGCAGATCAATGACAGAACGCAGCACAGGATCATCGTCTCAATACAGATCAATGACAGAACACAGGATCATCGTCTCAATGCAGATCAATGACAGAACACAGCACAGGATCATCATCTCAATACAGATCAATGACAGAACACAGCACAGGATCATCGTCTCAATGCAGATCAATGACAGAACACAGGATCATCGCCTCAATGCAGATCAATGACAGAACACAGGATCATTGTCTCAATGCAGATCAATGACAGAACGCAGCACAGGATCATCGTCTCAATGCAGATCAATGACAGAACACAGGATCATCGCCTCAATACAGATCAATGACAGAACACAGGATCATCGTCTCAATACAGATCAATGACAGAACACAGGATCATCGTCTCAATACAGATCAATGACAGAACGCAGCACAGGATCATCGTCTCAATACAGATCAATGACAGAACGCAGCACAGGATCATCGTCTCAATACAGATCAATGACAGAACACAGGATCATCATCTCAATGCAGATCAATGACAGAACGCAGCACAGGATCATCGCCTCAATGCAGATCAATGACAGAACGCAGCACAGGATCATCGTCTCAATACAGATCAATGACAGAACACAGGATCATCGTCTCAATACAGATCAATGACAGAACACAGCACAGGATCATCGCCTCAATGCAGATCAATGACAGAACGCAGCACAGGATCATCGACTCAATACAGATCAATGACAGAACGCAGCACAGGATCATCGTCTCAATGCAGATCAATGACAGAACACAGCACAGGATCATCGCCTCAATGCAGATCAATGACAGAACGCAGCACAGGATCATCGTCTCAATGCAGATCAATGACAGAACACAGGATCATCGTCTCAATGCAGATCAATGACAGAACGCAGCACAGGATCATCGTCTCAATGCAGATCAATGACAGAACACATGATCATCTCTCAATACAGATCAATGACAGAACACAGGATCACCGTCTCAATACAGATCAATGACAGAACACAGGATCATCGCCTCAATACAGAACAATGACAGAACACAGGATCATCATCTCAATGCAGATCACAGACAGAACGGCAGCACAGGATCGTCTTCTCACGCAGATCAATGACAGAACACATGATCATCGTCTCAATACAGATCAATGACAGAACAGCAGGATCATCGCCTCAATACAGATCAATGACAGAACACAGGATCATCGTCTCAATACAGATCAATGACAGAACGCAGCACAGGATCATCGTATCAATACAGATCAATGACAGAACACAGGATCATCGCCTCAATACAGATCAATGACAGAACACAGCACAGGATCATCTTAATCAATGACAGATCAGGATCATCGCCTCACAGATCAATGACAGAACAGGATCATCGCCTCAATACAGATCAATGACAGAACGCAGCACAGGATCATCGCCTCAATGCAGATCAATGACAGAACACAGGATCATCGTCTCAATACAGATCAATGACAGAACACAGCACAGGATCATCGTCTCAATACAGATCAATGACAGAACGCAGCACAGGATCATCGCCTCAATGCAGATCAATGACAGAACACAGGATCATCGCCTCAATACAGATCAATGACAGAACGCAGCACAGGATCATCGCCTCAATGCAGATCAATGACAGAACGCAGCACAGGATCATCGCAATGCAGATCAATGACAGATCAATGACAGAACGCACAGGAATCATCAATGACAGAACACAGGATCATCGTCTCAATGCAGATCAATGACAGAACGAAGCACAGGATCATCGCCTCAATACAGATCAATGACAGAACGCAGCACAGGATCATTGTCTCAATGCAGATCAATGACAGAACGCAGGATCATCAGTCTCAATGCAGATCAATGACAGAACACAGGATCATCGCCTCAATGCAGATCAATGACAGAACGCAGCACAGGATCATTGTCTCACGCAGATCAAAGACAGAACACAGCAGGATCATCGCCTCAATGCAGATCAATGACAGAACACAGGGATCATCGTCTCAATGCAGATCAATGACAGAATGAAGCACAGGGATCATTGTCTCAATACAGATCAATGACAGAACACAGGATCATCGTCTCAATGCAGATCAATGACAGAACACAGCACAGATCATCTCAATACAGATCAATGACAGAACACAGCACAGGATCATCGCCTCAATACAGATCAATGACAGAACACAGATCATCGTCTCAATGCAGATCAATGACAGAACACACAGATCATTGTCTCAATACAAATCAATGACAGAACGCAGCACAGATCATCGACTCAATGCAGATCAATGACAGAACACAGGATCATCGAACAGATCAATGACAGAACACAGGATCATCGCCTCAATACAGATCAATGACAGAACACAGGATCATCATCTCAATACAGATCAATGACAGAACGCAGCACAGGATCATCGCCTCAATACAGATCAATGACAGAACGCAGCACAGGATCATGTCTCAATACAGATCAATGACAGAACACAGGATCATCATCTCAATGCAGATCAATGACAGAACGCAGCACAGGATCATCGCTCAATGCAGATCAATGACAGAACGCAGCACAGGATCATCGTCTCACAGATCAATGACAGAACACAGGATCACCATCACAATACAGATCAATGACAGAACACAGCACAGGATCATCGCCTCAATGCAGATCAATGACAGAACGCTAGGCTGATCATCGTCAATACAGATCAATGACAGAACGCAGCAGGATCATCGCCTCAATGCAGATCAATGACAGAACACAGGGATCATCGCCTCACGTAGATCAATGACAGAACGCATAGGATCATCGCCTCAATGCAGATCAATGACAGAACACAGGATCATCGTCAATGCAGATCAATGACAGAACGCAGCACAGATCATCGCCAATGCAGATCAATGACAGAACACATGATCATCGCCTCTCCCAATACAGATCAATGACAGAACACAGGATCATCGCCTCAATACAGATCAATTGACAGAACATGTGGATCATCGCCTCAAATACAGATCAATGACAGAACAGCATGTGGATCATCGCCTCACAGATCACGACAGAACACGCCAGCACAGGATCATCGCCTCTGGCCAGGATCAATGACAGAACATGGTGGATCATCGCCTCCTAATATACAGATCAATGACAGAACACAGCACAGGATCATCGTCTCAATACAGATCACCACAGTCTGATGGATCATCGTCTCAATACAGATCAATGACAGAACACAGCACAGGATCATCGTCTCAATACAGATCAATGACAGAACACAGGATCATCGCCTCAATACAGATCAATGACAGAACACAGCACAGGATCATCGTCTCAATACAGATCAATGACAGAACACAGGATCATCGTCTCAATACAGATCAATGACAGAACGCAGCACAGGATCATCGTATCAATGCAGATCAATGACAGAACACAGGATCATCGTCTCAATGCAGATCAATGACAGAACACAGCACAGGATCATCGTCTCAATACAGATCAATGACAGAACACAGGATCATCGTCTCAATGCAGATCAATGACAGAACACAGGATCATCGTCTCAATACAGATCAATGACAGAACGCAGCACAGGATCATCGCCTCAATACAGATCAATGACAGAACGCAGCACAGGATCATCGTCTCAATACAGATCAATGACAGAACACAGGATCATCGTCTCAATACAGATCAATGACAGAACACAGCACAGGATCATCGTCTCAATGCAGATCAATGACAGAACGCAGCACAGGATCATCGTCTCAATGCAGATCAATGACAGAACGCAGGATCATCGTCTCAATACAGCTCAATGACAGAACGCAGCACAGGATCATCGTCTCAATACAGATCAATGACAGAACGCAGCACAGGATCATCGTCTCAATGCAGATCAATGACAGAACGCAGGATCATCGTCTCAATGCAGATCAATGACAGAACGCAGCACAGGATCATCGTCTCAATGCAGATCAATGACAGAACGCAGCACAGGATCATCGTCTCAATACAGATCAATGACAGAACACAGGATCATCGTCTCAATGCAGATCAATGACAGAACGCAGCACAGGATCATCGTCTCAATGCAGATCAATGACAGAACGCAGCACAGGATCATCGTCTCAATGCAGATCAATGACAGAACGCAGCACAGGATCATTGTCTCAATGCAGATCAATGACAGAACACAGGATCATCGTCTCAATGCAGATCAATGACAGAACACAGGATCATCGTCTCAATGCAGATCAATGACAGAACGCAGCACAGGATCATCGTCTCAATACAGATCAATGACAGAACACAGGATCATCGTCTCAATACAGATCAATGACAGAACACAGGATCATCGTCTCAATGCAGATCAATGACAGAACACAGCACAGGATCATCGTCTCAATACAGATCAATGACAGAACACAGCACAGGATCATCGTCTCAATGCAGATCAATGACAGAACACAGGATCATCGTCTCAATGCAGATCAATGACAGAACACAGGATCATTGTCTCAATGCAGATCAATGACAGAACGCAGCACAGGATCATCGTCTCAATGCAGATCAATGACAGAACACAGGATCATCGTCTCAATACAGATCAATGACAGAACACAGGATCATCGTCTCAATGCAGATCAATGACAGAACACAGGATCATCGTCTCAATGCAGATCAATGACAGAACGCAGCACAGGATCATCGTCTCAATACAGATCAATGACAGAACGCAGCACAGGATCATCGTCTCAATACAGATCAATGACAGAACACAGGATCATCATCTCAATGCAGATCAATGACAGAACGCAGCACAGGATCATCGTCTCAATGCAGATCAATGACAGAACGCAGCACAGGATCATCGTCTCAATACAGATCAATGACAGAACACAGGATCATCGTCTCAATACAGATCAATGACAGAACACAGCACAGGATCATCGTCTCAATGCAGATCAATGACAGAACGCAGCACAGGATCATCGACTCAATACAGATCAATGACAGAACGCAGCACAGGATCATCGTCTCAATGCAGATCAATGACAGAACACAGCACAGGATCATCGTCTCAATGCAGATCAATGACAGAACGCAGCACAGGATCATCGTCTCAATGCAGATCAATGACAGAACACAGGATCATCGTCTCAATGCAGATCAATGACAGAACGCAGCACAGGATCATCGTCTCAATGCAGATCAATGACAGAACACATGATCATCGTCTCAATACAGATCAATGACAGAACACAGGATCATCGTCTCAATACAGATCAATGACAGAACACAGGATCATCGTCTCAATACAGATCAATGACAGAACACAGGATCATCATCTCAATGCAGATCAATGACAGAACGCAGCACAGGATCGTCTTCTCAATGCAGATCAATGACAGAACACATGATCATCGTCTCAATACAGATCAATGACAGAACACAGGATCATCGTCTCAATACAGATCAATGACAGAACACAGGATCATCGTCTCAATACAGATCAATGACAGAACACAGCACAGGATCATCGCCTCAATACAGATCAATGACAGAACACAGGATCATCGTCTCAATACAGATCAATGACAGAACACAGCACAGGATCATCGTCTCAATACAGATCAATGACAGAACACAGGATCATCGTCTCAATACAGATCAATGACAGAACGCAGCACAGGATCATCGCCCCAATGCAGATCAATGACAGAACACAGATCATCGCCTCAATGCAGATCAATGACAGAACACAGCACAGGATCATCGACTCAATACAGATCAATGACAGAACAGGATCATCGCCTCAAATGCAGATCAATGACAGAACGCAGCACAGGATCATCGACTCACGGTGATCAATGATAGAACACAGGACTCATCGACTCAATGCAGACTCAATGACAGAACGCAGCACAGGATCATCGCTCCCAATGCAGATCAATGACAGAACACAGGATCATCAGTCTCCAAGCAGATCAATGACAGAACACAGCACAGATCATCACCTCAATGCAGATCAATGACAGAACGCACACAGGATCATCGTCTCAATGCAGATCAATGACAGAACGCAGCACAGGATCATCGTCTCAATACAGCTCAATGACAGAACGCAGCAGGATCATCGCCTCAATACAGATCAATGACAGAACGCAGCACAGGATCATCGCCTCAATGCAGATCAATGACAGAACCAGGATCACCGCCTCAATGCAGATCAATGACAGAACGCAGCACAGATCATCGCCTCAATGCAGAGATCAATGACAGAACGAAAGCACAGATCATCGCCTCAATACAGATCAATGACAGAACACAGGATCATCGCCCTCAATGCAGATCAATGACAGAACGCAGCATGATCATCGCCTCACGCAGATCAATGACAGAACGCAGCACAGATCATCGCCTCAATGCAGATCAATGACAACAGCACAGGATCATTGTCTCAATGCAGACTACCGACAGAACACAGGATCATCGTCTCAATGCAGATCAATGACAGAACACAGGATCATCGCCTCAATGCAGATCAATGACAGAACACAGGATCATCGTCTCAATACAGATCAATGACAGAACACAGGATCATCGTCTCAATACAGATCAATGACAGAACGCAGCACAGGATCATCGTCTCAATACAGATCAATGACAGAACACAGGATCATCGTCTCAATACAGATCAATGACAGAACACAGCACAGGATCATCGTCTCAATGCAGATCAATGACAGAACACAGGATCAGCACAGGATCATTGTCTCAATACAGATCAATAACAGAACGCAGCACAGGAATCAATGACAGAACACAGTCTCAATACAGATCAATGACAGAACAGCACAGGATCATCGTCTCAATACAGATCAATGACAGAACACAGGATCATCCCAATACACAGGATCATCGTCTCAATACAGATCAATGACAGAACGCAGCACAGGATCATCGTCTCAATGCAGATCAATGACAATGACAGAACGCAGCACAGGATCATCGTCTCAATACAGATCAATGACAGAACACAGGATCATCGTCTCAATACAGATCAATGACAGAACGGAGCACAGGATCATCATCGATCTCAGAACACAGCACAGATCAATGCAGACAGAAGAACACAGGATCATCGTCTCAATACAGATCAATGAGAACACAGGATCATCGTCTCAATGCAGATCAATGACAGAACGCAAAATCATCGTCTCAATACAGATCCAATGACAGACACAGGATCATCGTCTCAATGCAGATCAATGACAGAACACAGGATCATCGTCTCAATACAGATCAATGACAGAACACAGGATCATCGTCTCAATGCAGATCAATGACAGAAACAGCACGTTTTCAATGGATCACGTCTCAATACATGATCAATGACGATCGCCTTCAGGATCATCGTCTCAATGCAGATCAATGACAGAACACAGGATCATCGTCTCAATGCAGATCAATGACAAGAACGCAGCACAGGATCATTGTCTCAATACAGATCAATGACAGAACGCAGCACAGGATCATCGTCTCAATGCAGATCAATGACAGAACACAGGATCATCGTCTCAATGCAGATCAATGACAGAACGCAGCACAGGATCATCGTCTCAATACAGATCAATGACAGAACAAAGGATCATCGTCTCAATACAGATCAATGACAGAACACAGCACAGGATCATCGTCTCAATACAGATCAATGACAGAACGCAGCACAGGATCATCGTCTCAATGCAGATCAATGACAGAACACAGGATCATCGTCTCAATACAGATCAATGACAGAACGCAGCACAGGATCATCGTCTCAATGCAGATCAATGACAGAACACAGGATCATCGTCTCAATACAGATCAATGACAGAACGCAGCACAGGATCATCGTCTCAATGCAGATCAATGACAGAACACAGCACAGGATCATCGTCTCAATACAGATCAATGACAGAACACAGCACAGGATCATCGTCTCAATACAGATCAATGACAGAACACAGGATCATCGTCTCAATACAGATCAATGACAGAACGCAGCACAGGATCATCGTCTCAATGCAGATCAATGACAGAACGCAGCACAGGATCATCGACTCAATACAGATCAATGACAGAACAAAGGATCATCGTCTCAATACAGATCAATGACAGAACACAGCACAGGATCATCGTCTCAATACAGATCAATGACAGAACGCAGCACAGGATCATCGTCTCAATGCAGATCAATGACAGAACACAGGATCATCGTCTCAATGCAGATCAATGACAGAACACAGCGCAGGATCATTGTCTCAATGCAGATCAATGACAGAACACAGGATCATCGTCTCAATACAGATCAATGACAGAACGCAGCACAGGATCATCGTCTCAATACAGATCAATGACAGAACGCAGCACAGGATCATCGTCTCAATGCAGATCAATGACAGAACACAGGATCATCGTCTCAATGCAGATCAATGACAGAACGCAGCACAGGATCATCGTCTCAATACAGATCAATGACAGAACGCAGCACAGGATCATCGTCTCAATGCAGATCAATGACAGAACACAGGATCATCGTCTCAATGCAGATCAATGACAGAACGCAGCACAGGATCATTGTCTCAATACAGATCAATGACAGAACGCAGCACAGGATCATCGTCTCAATACAGATCAATGACAGAACACAGGATCATTGTCTCAATGCAGATCAATGACAGAACACAGGATCATCGTCTCAATACAGATCAATGACAGAACACAGGATCATCGTCTCAATGCAGATCAATGACAGAACGCAGCACAGGATCATCGTCTCAATACAGATCAATGACAGAACACAGGATCATCGTCTCAATGCAGATCAATGACAGAACGCAGCACAGGATCATCGTCTCAATGCAGATCAATGACAGGACGCAGCACAGGATCATCGTCTCAATGCAGATCAATGACAGGACGCAGCACAGGATCATCGTCTCAATGCAGATCAATGACAGAACACAGGATCATCGTCTCAATACAGATCAATGACAGAACACAGGATCATCGTCTCAATGCAGATCAGCTGACAGAACGCAGCACAGGATCATCGTCTCAATACAGATCCAATGACAGAACACAGGATCATCGTCTCAATACAGATCACTGACAGAGACGCAGCACACAGGATCATCGTCTCATGCAGATCCAATGACAGAGCAGCACAGGATCATGCGTCTCAATGCAGATCAATGACCAGAACGCAGGATCATCGTCTCCAATGCAGATCAATGACAGAACGCAGCACAGGATCATCGTCTCAATGCAGATCAATGACAGGACGCAGCACAGGATCATCGTCTCAATGCAGATCAATGACAGGACGCAGCACAGGATCATCGTCTCAATACAGATCAATGACAGAACGCAGCACAGGATCATCGTCTCAATGCAGATCAATGACAGACGCAGCACAGGATCATCGTCTCAATACAGATCAATGACAGAACACAGGATCATCGTCTCAATACAGATCAATGACAGAACAGCACAGGATCATCGTCTCATGCAGATCAATGACAGAACACAAAATCATCGTCTCAATGCAGATCAATGACAGAACACAGGATCATCGTCTCAATGCAGATCAATGACAGAACACAGGATCCCTCAGGATCAATGACTCATCGTCTCAATGCAGATCAATGACAGAACGCAGCACAGGATCATCGTCTCAATACAGATCAATGACAGAACGCAGCACAGGATCATCGTCTCCCAGTCTGTCAATGACAGAACACAGGATCATCGTGTCTCAATACAGATCCAATGACAGAACACAGCACAGGATCATCGTCTCAATGCGATCAATACGTGGGGAGCTCAGCACTCACACCCCCAGGATCATCGTCTCAATGCAGATCAATGACAGAACGCAGGATCATCGTCTCAATGCAGCTCAATGACAGAATGCGCCCAGCACAGGATCATCGTCTCAATACAGATCAATGACAGAACACACAGGATCATCGTCTCAATGCAGATCAATGACAGAACGCAGCAGGATCCTCGTCTCAATGCATTGATCAATGACATTGAGACGTAAGGATCATCGTCTCAATGCAGATCAATGACAGAACGCAGCACAGGATCATCGTCTCCAATACAGATCAATGACAGAACAAGGATCATCGTCTCAATCAGATCAATGACAGATCCTGTGCTGGATCATCGTCTCAATGCAGATCAATGACAGAACAAAGGATCATCGTCTCAATGCAGATCAATGACATTGAGACAAGCACAGGATCATCGTCTCAATACAGATCAATGACAGAACACAGGATCATCGTCTCAATACAGATCAATGACAGAACGCAGCACAGGATCATCGCCTCAATGCAGATCAATGACAGAACGCAGCACAGGATCATCGACTCAATACAGATCAATGACAGAACACAGGATCATCGTCTCAATACAGATCAATGACAGAACACAGCACAGGATCATCGTCTCAATACAGATCAATGACAGAACGCAGCACAGGATCATCGTCTCAATGCAGATCAATGACAGAACGCAGCACAGGATCATCGTCTCAATACAGATCAATGACAGAACAAAGGATCATCGTCTCAATACAGATCAATGACAGAACAAAGGATCATCGTCTCAATGCAGATCAATGACAGAACAAAGGATCATCGTCTCAATGCAGATCAATGACAGAACGCAGCACAGGATCATCGTCTCAATGCAGATCAATGACAGAACACAGGATCATCGTCTTAATGCAGATCAATGACAGAACACAGCACAGGATCATCATCTCAATGCAGATCAATGACAGAACACAGGATCATCGTCTCAATACAGATCAATGACAGAACACAGGATCATCGTCTCAATACAGATCAATGACAGAACACAGGATCATCGTCTCAATACAGATCAATGACAGAACACAGGATCATCGTCTCAATACAGATCAATGACAGAACGCAGCACAGGATCATCGTCTCAATACAGATCAATGACAGAACACAGCACAGGATCATCGTCTCAATACAGATCAATGACAGAACACAGGATCATCGTCTCAATACAGATCACTGACAGAACGCAGCACAGGATCATCGTCTCAATGCAGATCAATGACAGAACGCAGCACAGGATCATCGTCTCAATGCAGATCAATGACAGAACACAGGATCATCGTCTCAATGCAGATCAATGACAGAACGCAGCACAGGATCATCGTCTCAATGCAGATCAATGACAGAACGCAGCACAGGATCATCGTCTCAATACAGATCAATGACAGAACACAGGATCATCGTCTCAATGCAGATCAATGACAGAACGGAGCACAGGATCATCGTCTCAATACAGATCAATGACAGAACACAGGATCATCGTCTCAATACAGATCAATGACAGAACACAGCACAGGATCATCGTCTCAATACAGATCAATGACAGAACGCAGCACAGGATCATCGTCTCAATGCAGATCAATGACAGAACACAGGATCATCGTCTCAATACAGATCAATGACAGAACAAAGGATCATCGTCTCAATACAGATCAATGACAGAACAAAGGATCATCGTCTCAATGCAGATCAATGACAGAACAAAGGATCATCGTCTCAATGCAGATCAATGACAGAACGCAGCACAGGATCATCGTCTCAATACAGATCAATGACAGAACGCAGCACAGGATCATCGTCTCAATGCAGATCAATGACAGAACACAGGATCATCGTCTCAATACAGATCAATGACAGAACACAGGATCATCGTCTCAATACAGATCAATGACAGAACGCAGCACAGGATCATCGTCTCAATGCAGATCAATGACAGAACACAGCACAGGATCATCGTCTCAATACAGATCAATGACAGAACACAGCACAGGATCATCATCTCAATACAGATCAATGACAGAACACAGGATCATCGTCTCAATACAGATCAATGACAGAACACAGGATCATCGTCTCAATGCAGATCAATGACAGAACGCAGCACAGGATCATCGTCTCAATGCAGATCAATGACAGAACGCAGCACAGGATCATCGACTCAATACAGATCAATGACAAAACACAGGATCATCGTCTCAATACAGATCAATGACAGAACACAGCACAGGATCATCGTCTCAATACAGATCAATGACAGAACGCAGCACAGGATCATCGTCTCAATGCAGATCAATGACAGAACGCAGCACAGGATCATCGTCTCAATACAGATCAATGACAGAACAAAGGATCATCGTCTCAATACAGATCAATGACAGAACGCAGCACAGGATCATCGTCTCAATGCAGATCAATGACAGAACAAAGGATCATCGTCTCAATGCAGATCAATGACAGAACAAAGGATCATCGTCTCAATGCAGATCAATGACAGAACGCAGCACAGGATCATCGTCTCAATGCAGATCAATGACAGAACACAGGATCATCGTCTCAATGCAGATCAATGACAGAACACAGCACAGGATCATCATCTCAATGCAGATCCTGTGCTTATCATTCCCTGTCATTCTGCATTGAACGTCATTGATCTGCGGCTGAACGACTATTTGTATAACGCATTCTGTCGTGTCTACGTGAAGACGTGTCCTGTTCTGTCGTGTCTGCGTGAGACGATGATCGCTGTTCTGTCGTGATACATTGAACGATCTGTGCGTTCTGTCATTGACCTGGTGAACGGTGATCACTGTCGTGATCTGTATTGAACGATGATCACATTGCTGGTGTCATTGACTCTGCCATTGAACGTACGACTTCTGTCGTGATCTATATTAACGATGATCTGTGCTTGTATTCTATCGACGATCTGTGTGAAGACGCATTGTCCGCGTCGTGTCTGTGACCAGTCGACATTCTGAGCGCATTCGTTGTCTGCGTGAACGACTGATCCGCATTCTGTCATTGACTGCATTGAACGATGATCCTATGTTCTGTCATTGATGCATATTGGTGTCCCTGTGTTCTGTCATTATTCTGCTAACCCAGTAATCACAGCTGCTTTGTATTCAATAAATTGATACTATGTGGGCTGTATTTGTATGATGCTGATGTGTCTGTTGAACGATGATCTGGCTGCTGCCTTACTGTCATTGATCTGTGAGCCAGACATGATCCTGCTGTTCTGTCATTATTCTGCTGATGAACAGTGACCCATTGTATCGACGATGCAACGACGGAACATTCGTGCCGTTCTGTCGTGTCTGCGACGAACGTTGATACTGTTCACTGTCATTGATACCCATTGTGATCACTTTGTCTGTCGACGATGCAGGCGATGATCACTTTGTTCTGTGGTGATCTGCGTTGTATGTTCTGTCGTAATCACTGCATTCTGTCATTGATACTGTTTAGTCCTGGCTCAGCTGTTCTGTCGTGATCTGTGTGAAGACGTGTCCTTTGTTCTGTCGTGTTTATTGGGCGTGTCTGTGCTGCGGTTCTCGTGCCTCTGCACGAACGGTGTCCCTGTGTTCTGTCTGAGCGATGATACGTGCTGCATTCTGCATTGAGCGTGTCCTGTGTTCTGTCATTGATGAGCATTGATCTGCGGTTTGTCGTTGATCTACGTGGGCATTAACCTGCTTCTGTCATTGTCTATGTGAAAAGGCGGGCTGTCTAATGTTCGTGATGCAACGACGGCGGCGACGATCACGTGCGCTGTTCTATGTTGATGCGTGACGAGCGATATCTGGTAATAGAATTCTGTCGTATTAATGACGGGCGATATCACCAGCTGTTCTGTCATTGTCTCGCTGTGAGCGATGACTCCGTGTTCTGTCATTGACTCTGTATTGAGCGACTGATCACAATCAGACTGTCGTGATGTATGTAAGCGACGTCTCATGTTCATTGTCTGCGGCGAACGTGTCTAATGTTCTGTCATTGATCTGCATTGAGTGATCACGTAGCTGTTCTGTCATTGTCTGTTCTGTCGTGATCTGCGTGAAGGCGATGATCCTTTTGTTCTGTCATTGTCTGAGCGATGATCGTGCAGCTATTGAACGTCAGCCTGCGCGTTCTGTCGTTGTCTGCGTGTCATTGATGCCAGCTGAGCGAACTGTCAATAACTGTGTTGTCGTGATCTATTGAGCGATAATCTGGCTGACTGTCGTGATGAAATCAATCTTGTGCATTGTCGACCGATCTGCGACGAACGTTGTTTGTATTGTCTGTGAGCGACTGATGCAATGATGTCGTGATACTGTGAGCGATATTTCTGTAATGTTCTGTCGTGTGCAACGAGCGATGATCGCTTTGTTCTGTCATTGATCCCCATATTGAGGCGATGATCTGTATGTTCTGTGTTGTCCCCGTGAGACGATGACTCTGTGCATTCTTCCTCATTGACTCTGTATTGAGCGATATTCTGTCATTGACTGCATTGAACATTTAATATGATTTATCTGTATTGAGACGATGATCTGTGCTGGGCGTTCATCATTGATGATCTTTGTTCTGTCTTGATCTGCATTGTGTCACTGTTCTGTCGTGATGGGCGATGATCACTTTGTTCTGTCGTGTCTGTATTGAGCGACTGTCCTTCTGTCGTGATCTGCGTGAGCGATCTGGCCTGTTCTCGTGATCTGTATTGGGCGTGTCCTGTCTGTGTTCTGTCGCGATGCATGACGTCCTTTGTTCTGTCATTGATACTGGCTGATGACGATGATCACGGTATTATCGACCCGATCATTGAACGACTGTCTATGTTCTGGCATTATTTCTGCATTAGCAATGATGGCTGCTGCGATACATCATTCATCTGCATTGGGCGATGACTCTGTGTCATTGATGACGAACGTGTCCTGTGCTAGTATTCTGTATGTTGTCTGCGTGAGCGACCAATCTGTGTTGTTATTGATGCCGTGAACGACTGTCCTGGCTGTTCTGTCATGTCAAGCGAAACATTATTTTGTGTTCTATCGTGTCTGTGTCTTGTTGTATTGATCATGTTGTCATTGTCCCCATATTGAACGTGTCAGTACTCCATTCTGACTCTACGTAGGCGTGATCGCGATCTGCTGACGGGCGATGATCTGTGCTTCTGTCATTGTCTGCAGGCGACGATCTGTGTAACGATTGTCGTGATCTGTATTGAGCGATGATCTGTGCGCGTCTATCATTGATCTGCATTGAACGTGTCCTGTGCTGCATCTATTGTCTGCATTGAGCATTTCTTGGTGATCTGCGTGAATCTGTGTTCTGTCGTGATATTCTGGCCGTGTCTGTGAGCGATATTTGTGCTGGGCTAATGGTGATCTGTGTGAAACGTATTCCTGTGTTGTCATTGATCTGTATTGAGCGACCAAATCCTGGCTCTGCGTTCTGTCATTGATGCGACGAGCGACGTCGTGTCTGCGACGAAGGCATGATCCTGCATGTTCTGTCATTGATCTGGCGATGATCTGTGCTGCGCAGCTCATTGATCCTGTGCCAAATCTGTCATTGATGCCATTAGGCTCGATGATCTGTGCTTACTTCGTGTCTGCATTCTGTCTCGTGACGAACGTGCTCTGGGCATTCTGTCATTGATCTGCGACGAACGATCCACGTAATTCTGATGCCATTGAACAATGATCTGTGTTCTATTACGATGCGTGAGCGATGTCCTGTGTATTGAACGTGATCCTGCGTTCTGTCATTATTGAGGCGATGATCACAGCCTTGAGTTCTGTCGTGTCTATGGCCGAGCATTTGTGCGTTCTGTCGCCGATCTGCATTGAGCGACGTGATCTGCCTGATACCATTGACTCTGCGTAGACGACTGATCCTGTGCTGCGCTTCTGTCATTGATCTGAGCGACTGTCTGCATTCATCGTGTCTGTATTGAGCGATGATCACAATGTTCTGTCGTGTGCATTGAGCAATGATCACTAATGTGATGTCGACCCGATCTGCGTGAGCGTGTCCTGTGTTGTCGACCCGTGCGCATTGGGCGATGATACGATAAGCTGCTCTGTCATTGATACCAGTATTTGAGCAATCTGTAACGTATTTGTGCAGCTGGTAACGCGTGTCCTGTTCTGGCGCGATGATCCTGTACTGTGTTCTGTCATTGATGCCATTGAAAAACGATATTTAATGCTGCGTTCTGTCGACGATACGCTGTTGCTGGGTGATCTGACGCGTTCCATTATTGGCAATGCCGATGCTGCATTGAGCGACTGTGATCTGTCATTGATGATGCCCATGTTCTGTGTTGATGCTGCATTGCTGGCTCGCTGCGTTGTCGCTGGCCGAACTACGGCATTGATGCCGTCCTGTGCTGCTGCGTTCTGTCGCCGATCTGTTGAGCGTGTCCTGTGCGTATTCTGTCGTGTGCTGTTGAAGCGATGATCACTTTGTTCTGTCGTGTCTGTGTGAGCGATGATCTGTGCTGCGTTGTCGTGTCTGCGCCCAGGCCGATGATCTGTGTTCTGTCATTGTCTGCGTGGCGATGTCGCTGCATTCTGTCGTGATGCCTTCGGCCCGGGCAATGATCTGGCCGGATTCTGTCATTGTCACCGCATTATCTGTCGTGATCTGCGACGACCGTCTGTGCTGCGCTCTGTGATCTAACGTTGTGCGATGATCCACCGGCGCGCGTTCGCCGGTCCGCGACAATCTGGCCTGTTCTGTCGTATTCTGCGCTGAGCGACCAATCTGGCTGTTCTGTCATTGATACCTACATTGAAACGACTGATTTTATGTTCTATCGTGTCTGCCATTGAGCGATAATCCTGTGTTGTCATTGATACCCGCTATTGAACGACGATGCAATATGTTCTGTCATTGTCTGTAGTGAGCGATGATCACAGTAACATGTTCTGGCTCGTTGACTCTGCGAGCATTGATATCTGTGCTGCATTCTGTGTCTGGCCGAGGCGACGCTGATCTGTGTTGAGCGATGATCTGTGCTGCGACGTCTGTGACCCGGGCGATCACAACCTTAACGTTCTGTCGTGACTCCAATATTGGGCGATGATCTATTCTGTCATTGATCTGCATTGAGCGATGATCGCATTGCTGTGTTGTCTGCATTGTATCGTTGATCTGCCATTGAGCATTGATCTGGTAACAGCATTCTGTCGTTGACGATGATCTAATGTTCTGTCGTGATGCTACGTGAGCGATGATCCTGTGCTCATTGATACTGTATTGAGGCATTGATCTGTGCTGCGTTCTGTCATTGTCTGTGAAGGTGATCCTGTGTTACGTCAAACCCGATGCAATATGTGTTCTGTCATTGTCTGCATTGAAAAACGGTGTTGTGTTGTCGTGACTCTGTATTGAGCGATGACATGTTCTGTCGTGATCCATTGAAAAACGTGTCTGGCTGCTATGATGTCGTGTCTGCGTGAGCGATGTCTGTATTGAACGTGTCCTGTGCTGCGTGCAATGGAACCCGATCTGCATGAGACGTGATCACAATGTTTGTCATTGTCTATGACGAACATTGTCTGTATTCTGTCGTGTCTGCATTGAACGTACGCGTTCTGTACATTGAGCGGTGTCCTGTCGTGTCTGTATTGAGCGACCGATGCAACCTTTAAATTCATCAATCTACGTGAGCGACTGTTCAGCGATCTGTGACCCGAGCGACAATCATGTTATTGAAGCTCTGTGCTGCGTTCTGTCGTGACTCTGCATTGAACAATGATCACGTATTCTGTCGTGATCTGTATTGAGCGACCAATCTGTCTGCGTTCTGTCGACGATGCAATATTGAAAGATGATGATCTGTATGTTCTGTCGTGTCTCATTGGTGTAAATTCTGTCGTGTCTACATGAGCGATGATCTGTATTCTGTCATTGTCCGACAGGCGACTGTCACAACAACATGTTGTCATTGACGCGTGTCCTATATCGTGTCACCATTGCGGTAATCTGTGCTGCGTTCTGTCATTGATACTGGCTGTGAGCGATGATCCCGTGTTCTGTCATTGATACACGTGAGCGATGACTCTGACCATCTTTGCTCTGTCATTGTCTATTAACGAGCATTCAATCCTGGCTGTTCACGACTAAATAAATCTGTAACAGGCGATGATCTATTGTCGTGTCTGCGTGGCGTCGTTGTCTGCTGATGAGCGACTGTCCCGGCGTATTGTGTTGTCATTGATACTGCAGGCGACCGTCCCTGTGTTCTGTCGCGATGCCATTATGCGATGATCACCGAAATATCGCGTTCAATCTGTGACGAACGACCGTCCCTGTGTTCTGACGTCTGTATTGAGCGTCTGTGCTTCTGTTCTGTCGTGATGCCTTGACGGAGCGTGTCACGTGTTCTGTCATTGATGCTGTCGCAATGCTGCTCTCGACGTGATCTGTAGTGGGCGATGATCCTGTGTTCTGTCGTTGATACTGTATTGAGCGATGATCTGTGTTCTGTCATTGATATATATTGAGCGATGATGGCAATGTTCTGTCATTGTCTGCGTGAAGGCGATGCGTGCTAATTCTGTCATTGATGCTGCATTGAATGACGTCCTGTGTTCTGTCATTGATGCAGGCGACCGATCTGTTCTGTCATTCTGCTGACAGGCGATGATCACAGCTGTTCTGTCGTGATGCTGTGAGCGATGATCGTGTTCTGTCGTGTCTACGTGAACGTGTCCTGTAGCCCATTCTGTCATTGATACCGCATTGAAAACGTGATGTATTCTGTCATTGACTCCATGAGCTCTAGCATTCTGTCATTGTCTGCGTGAAACGATACCTTGTCTGCATTGAGCATTGATCTGGCTCGCTGCATGCAATGGTGTCTGTATTGATCGACATAACGTTCAACGTCGTGAGCGGTGTCCCCGTGCTGTGATGTCTTGATGGCTGTGAACATTGTCCTGACATAGAGTGACTCTGTGACGAGACGTGTCATTGATACTGCATTGACGTGTTAATACAACGACGTGATCTGTGTTCTGTCGTTGGAAGACGATCACATATGCCATTCTGTCGTGATCTGTATTGAGCGACCGTCACAATATGCGTCTGTCATTGATACTGTATTGAGCGATGATCACGTATTCTGTCATTGTCTGTGTGGGCGTGATCCTGTGTTTGTCATTGATCTGTATTGAACGTCCTGTGTTCTGTCTGCATTGAGCGACGTCCTGTGCTGCGTTCTGTCATTGACTCATTGGGCAATGATACGATTGTCGTGTCTGCATCTACATGTTCTGGCTGGCAAATCTACATTGAAACGTGCTGCTGTATTCTGTCATGATCTATTGAGCGACCAATCCTGTGCTATGTTCGTGTCTGCGTGAAACGTCCTGTTGTCTATATTGAGGCGATGATGCAAATATTCTGTCTGTCTGTATTGAGCATTGTTTTTGTAGCGCTCTGTCATTGTCTGCATTGAAACGTGTCCTGTGTTGTCGGATCTGCATTGAGGCGTGTCCTGTGTTCTGTCGTGTCTGCGTGTGATCACGGCGCTGCGTCTGGCATTGATGAGCGTGATCGTATGCGATCTGTCATTGATCTGCGTGTAATGCTTCATTCTGTCATTGATCTGCATTGGCGTGTCCTATGTCATTGATGCGATGATCACGTATATGGTATTCTACGTGAGCGATGACCTCGGCCGATTGATCTACGTGGGCGATGTCTGCGTTTATCATTGATGCGTGAACGTGATCTGTGCGTGTCGTGATCACAACCGCTGCGTTCTGTCGTGAGCTATATTGAGCGATGATCTCTGTCGATGCGATAACGTGTCCTATTGCGCGTTCTCTGCATTGAACATTGTCGACGAACGATGATCCTGTGTTCTGTCATTGACTCTATGTGAGCGACTGTCTAGCATTGATATGTATTGGGCGATAATCTAATCTTCAGATTCTGTCGACGATACTGTATTGAGCGATGTCCTGTTCTGTCGTGTCTGCAGTGAGCTCCCTGTGTTTGTCATTGACTCTGTATTGGGCGATGATCTGGCTCTGTGTTCTGTCATGATGCATTGTCTTGCGTGATACGTTGATACAATGCTAACATTCTGTCATTGATCTGTATTGAGAGCGATGTCCCAATGTTCTGTCGTGTCTGTAAACGAACGTGTCCCAATGCTATGTGTCGTGATGCTGTATTGAACGATGTCTAAATGTTCTGTCGTGATCTGTATTGGCAATGCTGTATTCTGTCATTGATCTGTATTGAAGCGATGATCTGTATTCTGTCGTGATGTATTGAGACGATGATAATGTTCATCGTGTCTGTATTTAGGCGACGATGTGTTTACTGTCGTGTCTGCGTGAAAGAGCGTCTATGCTTTGCGTTCTGTCGGTGATGCCTGCGTGCGTCTGTGTTCTGTCGTGTCTGTATTGGCGATGATCTACCGTGTCTGTATTGGGCGATGATCCTGTTCTGTCGTGTCTATGTGGCGATGATCATGTGTTCTGTCGTGATCTGCATTGGCGATGATCTGTACTGTTTGTTTGAGCGTGTCTGTGTTGTCGTGATGCATTCTGTGCATTAGACGATGATCACGTGCGTGTTCTATCGTGTCTGCATTGAGCATTGATCTGTAGCAAGTTCTGTCTGGTAGTGTCCTGTCTGCTATTCTGTCTTGTCATGCTGTGTTCTATCGTGATCTGACGTGTCCGCAATATTCTCATTGACTGTGTGAGCGGTGTCTGTGCTAGCGTTCTGTCGTGATCTGCGTGAAACGTGCGTTGTCGTGTCTGCCGACCAGATGATGATGTGTTGTCTGCGAGCGACTGTTTGTTCTGTCGTGATGCGTCACGTGCTTCTGTGTCGTGTCTAGTATTGAAACGACCAATCCTGTGTTCTGTCGTGTCTGTATTGAGCGACTGTTTCTTGTCGTGATCTGTATTGGCGATGATCTGTGTTCTGTCGTGTGCATTGAGCGATGATCGCAGCGTTTGCGTGATGCATTGAACGTGATCGCTGTTCGTCGTGTATTTCTGCATTGTCATGTTCTGTCATTGATCTGCATTGAGACGACTGTCCTGTGCGTTCTGTCGAAGGCGACTGTCTAATGTTCTGTCTGCATTGAACGATATTTCTGTGTTCTGTGCATTGATCTGCGTGAACAATGATCTGTGCTTTAAACTGTGTCTGCGGCGAACGTGTCTGGCTTGCGTTCTATCATTGTCTACGTGAGCGATGATCGTCTGCGTTCTCGTGTCTACGTGGGCGCGACTGATCCTGCCTGTTCTGTCGACGACTATGAAGCGTGTCTGGCTGCTAGATCTATCATTGATACCGATCATGGTGTCTGCGTGAGAACGTGATCTAAATTCTGTCATTGTCGACAGGCGACTGATCCTGTGCTGCGTGTCATTGATGCCGTGAGGCGATGATCACCTTCTGTCATTGACTCTGTATTGAACGTGTTCTGTCATTGATGTCACAACCTGCGGTCTATCTGTCTACGTGAAAACCATGTTGTCATTATTCTGTATTGAGCGATGTCCACAATGCTGCGTCGTGTCGTGTCTAGAGCAGTGATCCCCGTGTTCTGATGTATTGAAGATGATCCTAGCGTTGTCGTGATGCGTGAACGTGATCCTGTGTTTGACGTCCTGTCTTATTCTGTCGTGTCTATGTGATGATCTATTCTGTCGTGATCTGCGGCCAACTCGTGTCTGCGACAGTGATACGTATTCTGTCATTATTCTACAATATGTTCTGTCGTTATTCTGCATTAATCCCATGTTCTGTGATACTGCGTGAGCGACTGTTCATCTGGCCTCGCTCGTTGTCTGACTCTGTATTGGCGATGATCACTGGCTCTTCTGCTCATTGATAAATTCATTGATCTGTATTGAGCGATAATCTGATGGTGTCTGTGACGAGCGACCGTCCTGTGTTCTGTCATTGATAAGGCGATATTCGATTACCTGTCGTGATCGCGTGACGACGTGATCCTGTGCTATGTTCTGTCATTGATATCTGCGACGAGCGTGTCCCGTGTTCTGTCGTGTCTGTGACGAATGATCGTGTTCTGTGCGTGATCTGTAACGAACGTGTCACGTGTTTGTCATTGATGCAGCGTAGACGACGATGCATGTGTTTCTGTCATTGTCACCATTGAACGATGACGCTACGTACCTTCTATCGTGTCTGCATTGTTTGTGTCTGGCTCTGTCGTGATCTGCCGGCGAGACGTGTCCACGTGCTGCATTCTGTCGTGTGCATTGAGCGTGTCCTGGCATGTTCTGTGGTGATCTGCGACGAACGGCTGATCTGTGCTGGCATTGTCGACCGTCTGTATTGGTCGTGATCTGTGCTAACGTTCTTCATTGATCTGCGACAACGATGATCTGTTCTTTATGTTGAGTATTCCTGTGTTCTGTCATTGTCTATATTAACGTGTCCTGTGCTGAATTCTGTCATTGTGCTGCATTCTGTCATTGATCTGCATTGTGACGACTGATCTGTGCTGCGTTCTGTCGTGTCATATTGAGCGATGATCGTGCTTTGTTCTGTCGTGATCTGTGACGAGCGATGATCCTGTGATTCTGTCATTGATGCGCCGACGATGTCCTGTTGTTGAGCGATGATGGCGTTGATGCGCTGAACGACGATCGCAGATTCTGTCGACGATCTGCGACCAGACAATGATCTGTGTTCTGTCATTGTCTGCGTTGAACGATGATCTATGTTCTATCGTGTCTGCATGGGCGATGATCTGTGCTGTGTTCTGTCATTGATCTGTATTGTATCTCGTGAACGTGTTCTGTCATTGATGTATTGAGGCGATGATCTGATATGTGTCTGCGAACGTGTCTAATGTCATTGATGCATTGAGCGATATTCTGTCGTGTCTGTATCTGGCTCGCTCATTCTGTCGACCCGATCTACGTGGGCGACTGATCACGTGTTCTGTCGTTGACTCTGCGAACGGTCCTGTGTTCTAAGTGTCTGCATTGGTGTGATCGCTGCGTTCATCGTGGGCGTGTCCCAGCCATACTGCGTTCTGTCATTGTCTGCATTGAGTGATCTGCGTTCTGGTGAGTGATCTGCCTGTTCTGTCATTGATAGAGGCGATATGATCCTGGATTTCTGTCGTGTCTGCGCAGGCGTGATGCAGCCTTTGCGTTCTGTCGTGACGACAATCTGCGTTCTGTCGTGAGCTGCTAAACCCGAGCGATGATCGTTCTATCGTGTCTACGTGGGCGTGCGTTCGTCATGATGCTGCACGTGGGCATTATTCTGTGAGCGTGTTCACAATGTTCGACGGTGAGTCACAGTATTCGTGTGCTGTATTGAAGACGTGCGTTCTGTCATTGATGCGTATTGTGACTGTCCCAATGTTCTGTCGTGATGCTGCGACGAACGTCTCGTGTTCTGTCGTGTCTGTATTGAGCGATGATCTGTCTTCTGATGCCACGATGAGCATTGTCCTGTGTTCTGTCGTGTCTGCATTGTGTGTTCATCGTGGCTCCGATGTCCCAGCTGTTCTGTCGTGACTCTGTATTGAGGCGGTGTCCTGTGCGTATTCTGTCATTGTCTGAATCATGTCTGACGAACGTGTCCTGCCTGGCGTTCGCTCGTGTCTACGTGAGCGATGTCCTGTGTTCTGTCA
The DNA here is from genome assembly GCF_023373465.1 of Oncorhynchus keta. Classification (NCBI taxonomy): domain Eukaryota; kingdom Metazoa; phylum Chordata; class Actinopteri; order Salmoniformes; family Salmonidae; genus Oncorhynchus; species Oncorhynchus keta. The sequence continues at coordinate 7,220 of NW_026288891.1, read as the reverse complement.
TTGTCATTGAGCGACGTCTGTGTTGTCGTGATCTGCGTGAAACCCTTAACGTTCTGTCATTGATCTGCATTGAGCGATGTCTGTGCTAGCGTTCTGTATTGTCTGCGTGAAAGACGTGTCTGTGCTCGCGTCTGGCCTCGACCGTCTGCATTGAGCGACCGATGTTCTGGTGATGCTGCCGACCCAGGCGATGATCACAGCCAGCGTTGTCGTGCATTGACGACTGTCAGCCGCTGCGTTCTGTCATTGATCTACATTGGTGATGATCTATCATTCTGTCATTGATGCAGCATTGTTCGGCTGTGTTCTGTCTGTTGCTATTGAGCGATGTCCTGACCTTTGCCGTGTCTGGCTTTAACTGACGGGCGACGATCTGCGTTGTCATTGATCTGCGACGAACGACGTCTGTGCGTTCTGTCGTGATCTGCATTGAATCTGGCTGCTGTGTTCTGTCATTGATCTGTAGTGTTCTGTCATTGATCTGCTATTGAGCGACTGATCCTGTGCTCGTTCTGTCATTGATCTGCTATTGAACGTGTCTGTGCGCCTAGTTGTCGTGTCTGGCGGCCGAGCGACGATCACGTGTTCTGTCATTGATGCGATGTGTCCTATTGTCTATGTGGAAGCGTGTCCCCGTGCTAATATTCTATCTCATTGATCTGCGACTGAGCGATCCCTGTGTTCTGTGGGAAGTGTCTACTGTTTGTGTCCTGTGCCTGTCTCGGGATGCATGCTGTGTCGCCTGTTCTGTCATTGATACTGCTATTGAGCGATGATCTGTATTCTGGCCAGGCGATGATCTGTCATAACGCTGTTTGTCGTGACTCTGTATTGAGCGATGTCCCGCTGTTCTGTGTCTGTATTGAACGTGATCTACGTCATTGATCTGTATTGGCGTCGTAATGTTCTATCGTGACTCATTGAAAGGCGTCTGTCTTCTTCATCGTGTCTGCCGAATGATGATCACAATGTTCTGTCGTGTCCTATTATTGAACGTGTCTGTGTTCTGTCGTGTCCTGACGATGTCTGTATTCTGTCATTGATGGGCGATGTCGGCAATGTTCTGTCGACCCATTCTACGTAGGCGATGATCCTGTCTTCTGTCATTGATACATGGCGATATTGTATTCTGGCGACCCGATCTGCACGAGCGACTGATCGTAATTCTGTCGATACGTGAGCACGATTGTGCCATGTTCTGTCGTATTTTATTGAAAGACATTGTCTGTGCTGCGTTCTGTCGTGATGCAATATTGGTCGATGATCACGGTAGCTGCGTTCTGTGATGCGTGAGGCGACGATCCCCACGCTTGTGTTGTCTGCTATTGAGATATGATATCCTGTTCTGTGAAGACGACCGACTCGCAACCTTTGCGTTTCTGTCATTGTCATTGGCGATGATACGTAACGCGTCTGTCGACCTGACTCTGCGACTAATATTGTCCTGAGTCGTGTCATATTGAGCGACGATCTGGCTCAAGCTGCTCTGTCATTGATCTGTATTGAGCGTGTCCACATTGAGCGACTGATCTGTGTTCTGTCGTGTCACCTGACCGGGCGACGATCTCTCGCCTGACCCGAGCGACGATCCTGTGTTCTGTGATACCATTGAGCATTGTCCTGTGCTGAATTGTCATTGATCTGCATTGAGCAATGATCTGAGAGTCTGAATTCTGTGCATTGATCTGCTATTGAGCGTGTCCTGTGTTAATTATTGAAACGATATTTATAATACTGTATTCTCATAAATTGTGCGACGAGGCAATCTGTGTTATTGCGCGAAGGCGATGATCATGTTCTGTCATTGACTCTGCATTAGGCTGTGTCGTAGCGCGTTCTATCGTGACTCTGCGCCAGCGATGATCCTGTCTTTAACGTTCTATCATTGATACTACTCTGAGCGATGATCACAGTATATTCTGTGTGAGCGATGATCTGTTCTGTCATTGATGCGCTATTGAGCGTCACGGCCAACGCGTTCTGTCATTCTGCGGCAACGACTGTCCCGCTGCGATCTGTCGACCCGTCTGCATTGAGCAGATGATCTGCGTTCTGTCGTGTCTGCGTGAGTGTCCTGCTGCGTTCTGTCGTGTCTGTGACGGGCGATGATACGTGCATTCTGTCGTGAGCTGTATTGGGCGATGATCTGCGATTCTGTCGTTGACCTCTACGACGAGGCGATGATCTGCCTTAACCCTGTCATTGATCTGCATTGAGTGATCACTGTGCCTATGTTGTCCTATTGAGCATTTGTTCTAATGTTCTGTCATTGTCTAATGACGGAGACGTCACAAGCGTCGCTGCGTACCGTCATTGATGCAATATACGTTGTCTGTCTGTGATGGCGAGCGATATTCTGTCGTGATCTGCGACGAACGTGTCCCAACGTTGCAGTATTGTCTGAGCGGTGATCACGATAACAATGTTCTGTCATTGACTGCGCCCAGGCGACGTCACAATGTTCTGTCATTGACTCTGCATTGTCTGACTGTCTGGCTCTTGCGTGTCATTCTGTATTGAAGGCGATGACTCTGATCTGTAACCCAGGCGACTGTCACGTAGCAATGATGCAATAAAACCCGTGCTGCTGTTGAGCGACTGACTCTATGTTCTGTCGTGATACCTTGACGAGCGGTAATCCCAATAATGTTCTGTCTGTTGTGTAATAAACCCATTCTGCTTCTTGAGAACGTGTCGATATCAACGATCTATATTGAGCGTGTCATGTGTTTGTGTGCGTGAACGATCTGTGCTCTGTCATTGATCTGCATTGAATGATGATGCAATGTTCTGGCATTGTCTGTATTGAGGCGATGATCACAATATTCTATTGTATTGGAGCGACCAATCCTGTGTTGTGTCTGTATTGAACATTGTCTGTTCGTGATCTGCGTAGGCGACTGATCTGTGCTGCGTTCTGTCTGCATTGAGCGATGATCTGTGTTCTGTCTACGATGCCATTGAGCGATGATCTAGCTGCGTTCTGTCGTGTCTGCATTGAACGGCTGATCGCAACATGTTCTGTCATTATTCTGCATTGAACGTCATTGATACTGTATTGGTCGATGCTGCGTTCTGGCATTGATATGCCATTGAAAGACGTGTCCTGTGCTGTGTTCTGTCGTGATGCTAACTATTGAACGATGATCTGTGTTGTCGTGTCTGTATTGAGCGATGATCTGTGCTGCGTTCTGTGTGATACTGTATTGAGCGATGATCACGGTAGCGCTGCGTTCTGTCGTGTCTGTATTGAGCGATGATGCTATGTGAGCGATGATGCGCTTGTTCTGTCATTGACGATGATCCTGTGTTCTTGTCATTGTCTGCGACGATGTCCTGTGCTGCGTTCTGTCATTGATCTGCGTTGTGTCCTGTGTTCTATCATTGATGCTGCGACGAACTTCTGTCGTGTCTGCGTGAAGAACGATGATCCTGTGCTGTGTTCTGTCATTGATCTATGTGGGCGATGATCTGTGCTGTGTTCTGTCATTGATGCATTGAGCGATAATCCCTGTGTTCTGTCATTGATACAATATTGAACGTGTCAATGTTGATGTATTGGCGATGTCCTGTGCGTTCTGTCATTGTCTGCGTGAGCGTGATCTGTCGTGACCGACGGCAATCCTGTGTTCTGTCGTGACTGCATTGGGCGCAATGATCCTGCCTTCTGTCATTGTCTACGTGAACGTGATCCTGACCAACAGCGTTACCATCGATGCCGTGAGGCGATGATGCAATGCTGCGTTCTGTCGCCGATGCTGCATTGAAACGTGATCGCAGCTGTTCTGATGCTGTTGAGCGATGATCACGCTGCGTTGCCAACCCGATGTCTGCGGCGAGGCGATGATCACGTGCTGCGTTCTGTCATTGATGCGTGAGCGATGATCCTGCGTTCATTGATCTGCGTGAGCGATGATGCGGTAACGGCGTTGCGTAATCGTGTCAGCCGGTGGCGACGTAATCTGTGCTGCGTTCTGTCGTATTGAGCACCGTTCTGTCGTGTCTGCGAGGCGTGATCTGTGCTGCGTTACTGTCATTGTCTGCGTGAGCGTCTGGCTGCTGTGTTCTGTCGTGATACTGCTGACCAGACGATGTCCTATGTTCTGTCGGTAATCTGCATTGAAGCGATGATCTGTAGCGTTCTGTCATTGATACTTACGTGGTGGGCTGTGTTCTGTCGTTATTCAATGGGCCATTCTGTGCTGCGTTCTGTGTTGTCTGCGACGAGCGATCTTTATGTTCTGTCGTGATATGACTGATCGTGATCTTATTGTATGTTCTGTCATTGATGATCTATGTTCTGACCGATGATACCTTATTGAGCGATGATCACGTAGCTGCGTTCTATCATTGATCTGCGATAGCGACGTGTCTGTGTTCTGTCGTGTTTACATTAGTGATGATCCTGTGTTCTGACCCGATCTGTATTGTGTTCGGCCAATCTGTGGCCAGGCGATGATCCGCAGTAACGTCGTGTCTGCGGTGAGGCGCGATGATCCCTGCGTTGCAATGTGATCTGCGTGAGCGATGATGTGTTCTGTCGTGATGCTGCGTGAGCGATGATCGCTTTAGTATCAGTACCACGAGTGTTTTTCATTTCTGCTGGCTCAGTGTAGATGCGGGCATGTTCAGGTGCTTCTCGTAATGAAGAGCTGGTAGAAGAACTTTGGCGGCGTCACCTCGTTACCACTGTGTTCTCGGGTGGGTTCGAATGCAGTTTAACCGGCTAACGAGCAGGCCCATTGAAATTGTTTGGTTGAACCTGATAGTACCATTCACAGTGGAAGAAAACAATCGCTCGACATAATTTCTGTGCTGAACATCATAACCAGCGTCAACACGTGAATGTATTTTAAGGCATAGCATTACCTTGCTTGGTCTTCTTCTCCGCATTTGATCCCATTGTCTGGAACTCCATTGCAGCTCGTAAATGACCAGTCAGGTCATATCGTCAAGCGTACTATTCAAGAAAGAAGACGGGCTGAGACAGAAAACATGCGAAGAACGTGCAATTACGAACGTATGAGATTTCAAAGAGCGATTCTGGCTCCTGAAGCCTGAGAAGAATAATACATCAACGAAGGTATTTGCTCCTGCTGGCAGAAGGTGATAACGTACAGCTGAGGCTGTCAGACGCGGTCACCGTGGTGGGGAGAAGGGCGGCCTCTCCGGAGGCCATGCGAGTTTACAAGCTGAGCCTTGCACAGGCTGGCGGGCTGCAGCTACAGGCTGGTTCCCAGGCTCTGCTGGGCTGAACTACAGGCTCTGCTGAATGCCGGGCCTGGGCTGTGATTCCCCAGTAGCTGGACCCAGGCCTCTGCTGTGTTCCCGGAACTTCTGGCTGGTCCCAGGCTGGGCTGTTCCGGGGAAGCTGCTGGCAGATCAAGCTCTCACTGTGAGACCTGCAGGCTGAGTTCCTGCTGAGCTGGAGCTCGAACTCTGCAGGCTGGACCCGAGCCTCTACTGTCCCAGGCTTTCCTGCTGAAGCTGAACCGAACAGGCCTGGACTGGTACTGAACAACCTACTGCTGGCTGGACCTAAATGAGCTGTTCCAGCTCCTGGGCTGGCTCTACTGGTGGGCCTGAGGCTCACTGCTGGTTACCACAGGCTGAGCTGGTGGCCACAAGGCTCTGCACGGGCTGGTTACAGGCTGCTGGGCTGTACGAGCTCTGCTGGGCTGGACTACGAGCTCCTGGCTGATCTGGGCTGGTTTCAGGCTCTGCTGGGCTGAACCCTGGGCTGGACTCCCAGGCTCTACAGGCTGAATTCCCAGAACTCTGCTCTGCTGAGCTGTTCTGGCTCTGCTGGGCTGGACCTGCAGGCTCTGGTGGTTTGGACTCCTGGGCTGGACCCTACGGAAATCTACTGGAGCTGAGCTTTCTAGTTCCCCGGGCTCTGCAGAGGAATACTGGTGTCTGTCTTTATCCTGATACACACGGCCTAGCAGCCTCACCATATATACTGTTGTCCCTGTCTTTATCTGTTTCTAGTCTTACCTCAGCATGTCTGAACTATTAAATGTCTGACATCAAATGTTCAGTCTGGCCAAGGCCAGGTAATATGTTCTTCAGCGTTATAGTGTGACAGTAATAACATCAACGCCTGGTATTCTGAAGCGTTAAAGCGATGTCATACCAACGAAGCCCCGCTATCAGCGACCAATGGGCTTTGTTTTAGGGTACTTCCTCGCCGACCGTGAGAGCGGCAAGCGGGTTTTGACGGGCGGCTCTTCCCCGCGTGACAGCAGGCACCGAAGCCAGAGCTGCCGCCAACGCCGGCCAGTCGGCTGCGTCTTTCCTGGCCTGTGATGCTGCTTCAGTCTCAATAGAGCCCTGGTGACTGAAATCGAGCAGAGGAACACAGTCTGGTTTATTAAGCCTCTCATCTCCTTTGAGATCTCCGAAGCCTAACAAGCACATCGATCACAGTAAGCCTCTCATCACTCCTTTGCCTGTCATCCATCATAAGGAAGTGTTCTATCATCCATCTTGGGAAATGTTCTATCACATCCGTATCACTAAGTGTTCTCATCCATCACTAAGAAAGTGTTCTATCACATCCGTCACCCCAGGAGGCTACACTCATCCATCGCAGGAGATGTTCTATCACATCCGCGCAAGAATGTTCTCTCACATCCTGAAAGGACCTACTCACATCATCGAGTGTTATCACGCTGGGTGCAGAGTGTTTGTGCATCTCACTAGTGTTATCTCATCGATATATCTTTCTAAAGTAACGTGTATCTAAATGCATCATACGTGTTCTCCTCTCACTGGGGGAATTTAAATATATAAATGAAAGTGTTAATCTCCTTATCAGCATCATCTCACTAAGTGTCTTCCTCCTCACATTCATCGCAATGCATACTAGTGCATCCGCTGAAGGATTCTATGCATCATCTGCGTGTTGTATGCATCATGTGCATCGTCACTCCAGTCTCATCAAGCTCACGTAAGGAAATTTCATACATCATCTAAAGAAATTATCATCTGATGTTCATCGTAGTGTTATGCATCAGAATTATCGAAGTGTTATCTTTGCAAGCGAGTGTGTTCCTGTCACAGAGTGTTCATCGTCACCCCGAAGTATCTCATCACCCAAGAAGTGTTCTGTCCCTCATCGCAGAGAGTGTTCTGCATCACTAAGTATTCAATCACATCTATCACTAAGAAGTGTTCTGTCACATCATCGCAGAAGAAGTTCTATCGCATCATCACTA
>NW_026288890.1:0-4187 GCF_023373465.1 Oncorhynchus keta | reverse complement strand
CCATCTACTGTCATTATATTACCCTGGTCTACCATCGACTGTCATTCCACTACCCTGGTCTACCATCTACTGTCATTATATTACCCTCGTCTACTATCTACTGTCATTATGTGACCATCTACTGTCATTATATTACCCTGGTCTACCATCTACTGTCATTACATTACCCTGGTCTACTTTCTACTGTCATTATATTACCCTGGTCTACTTTCTACTGTCATTATATTACCCTGGTCGACCCTCGACTGTCATTATATTACCCTGGTCTACCATCTACTGTCATTATATTACCCTGGTCTACCATCTACTGTCAATATATTACCCTGGTCTACTTTCTACTGTCATTATATTACCCTGGTCTACTTTCTACTGTCATTAAATTACCCTTGTCTACCCTCTACTGTCATTATATTACCCTGGTCTACCATCTACTGTCATTATATTACCCTGGTCTACCATCTACTGTCATTCCACTACCCTGGTCTACCATCTACTGTCATTATATTACCCTCATCTACCATCTACTGTCATTATATTACCCTGGTCTACCATCTACTGTCATTATATTTCCCTGGTCCACCATCTACTGTCAATCTATTAACCTGGTCTACCATCTACTGTCAATCTATTAACCTGGTCTACCATCTACTGTCAATCTATTAACCTGGTCTACCATCTACTGTCATTATATTACCCTGGTCTACCTTCTACTGTCATTATCTTAACGTGGTCTACCATCTACTGTCATTATATTAACTTGGTCTACCATCTACTGTCATTATATTACCCTGGTCTACCTTCTACTGTCATTATATTACCCTGGTCTACCATCTACTGTCATTATATTACCCTGGTCTACCATCTACTGTCATTATATTACCCTGGTCTACCATCTACTGTCAATATATTACCCTGGTCTCTACTGTCATTATATTACCCTGGTCTCTACTGTCATTATATTACCCTGGTCTACCATCTACTGTCATTATATTAACCTGGTCTACCATCTACTGTCAATCTATTAACCTGGTCTACCATCTACTGTCATTATATTACCCTGGTCTACTTTTTACTGTCATTAAATTACCCTGGTCTACACCCCACTGTCATTATATTACCCTGGTCTACCATCTACTGTCATTATATTACCCTGGTCTCTACTGTCATTATATTTCCCTGGTCTACCATCTACTGTCATTATATTTCCCTGGTCCACCATCTACTGTCATTATATTACCCTGGTCTACTTTCTACTGTCATGAAATTACCCTTGTCTACCCTCTACTGTCATTATATTACCCTGGTCTACCATCTACTGTCATTATATTACCCTGGTCTACTTTCTACTGTCATTATATTACCCTAGTCTACTTTCTACTGTCATTAAATTACCCTGGTCTACCATCTACTGTCATTATATTACCCTGGTCTACCATCTACTGTCATTATATTACCCTGGTCTCTACTGTCATTATATTACCCTGGTCTACCATCTACTGCATTTCATTACCCTTGTCTACCATCTACTGCATTTTATTACCCTGGTCTCTAATGTCATTATATTACATTTACATTTACATTTAAGTCATTTAGCAGACGCTCTTATCCAGAGCGACTTACAAATTGGTGCATACACCTTATGACATCCAGTGGAACAGCCACTTTACAATAGTGCATCTAAATCTTTTTATGGGGGGGTGAGAAGGATTACTTACCCTATCCTAGGTATTCCTTGAAGAGGTGGGGTTTCAGGTGTCTCCGGAAGGTGGTGATTGACTCCGCTGTCCTGGCGTCGTGAGGGAGTTTGTTCCACCATTGGGGGCCAGAGCAGCGAACAGTTTTGACTGGGCTGAGCGGGAACTGTACTTCCTCAGTGGTAGGGAGGCGAGCAGGCCAGAGGTAGATGAACGCAGTGCCCTTGTTTGGGTGTAGGGCCTGATCAGAGCCTGGAGGTACTGAGGTGCCGTTCCCCTCACAGCTCCGTAGGCAAGCACCATGGTCTTGTAGCGGATGCGAGCTTCAACTGGAAGCCAGTGGAGAGAGCGGAGGAGCGGGGTGACGTGAGAGAACTTGGGAAGGTTGAACACCAGACGGGCTGCGGCGTTCTGGATGAGTTGTAGGGGTTTAATGGCACAGGCAGGGAGCCCAGCCAACAGCGAGTTGCAGTAATCAAGACGGGAGATGACAAGTGCCTGGATTAGGACCTGCGCCGCTTCCTGTGTGAGGCAGGGTCGTACTCTGCGGATGTTGTAGAGCATGAACCTACAGGAACGGGACACCGCCTTGATGTTAGTTGAGAACGACAGGGTGTTGTCCAGGATCACGCCAAGGTTCTTAGCGCTCTGGGAGGAGGACACAATGGAGTTGTCAACCGTGATGGCGAGATCATGGAACGGGCAGTCCTTCCCCGGGAGGAAGAGGAGCTCCGTCTTGCTGAGGTTCAGCTTGAGGTGGTGATCCGTCATCCACACTGATATGTCTGCCAGACATGCAGAGATGCGATTCGCCACCTGGTCATCAGAAGGGGGAAAGGAGAAGATTAATTGTGTGTCGTCTGCATAGCAATGATAGGAGAGACCATGTGAGGTTATGACAGAGCCAAGTGACTTGGTGTATAGCGAGAATAAGAGAGGGCCTAGAACAGAGCCCTGGGGGACACCAGTGGTGAGAGCGCGTGGTGAGGAGACAGATTCTCGCCACGCCACCTGGTAGGAGCGACCTGTCAGGTAGGACGCAATCCAAGCGTGGGCCGCGCCGGAGATGCCCAACTCGGAGAGGGTGGAGAGGAGGATCTGATGGTTCACAGTATCGAAGGCAGCCGATAGGTCTAGAAGGATGAGAGCAGAGGAGAGAGAGTTAGCTTTAGCAGTGCGGAGCGCCTCCGTGATACAGAGAAGAGCAGTCTCAGTTGAATGACTAGTCTTGAAACCTGACTGATTTGGATCAAGAAGGTCATTCTGAGAGAGATAGCGGTAGAGCTGGCCAAGGACGGCACGCTCAAGAGTTTTGGAGAGAAAAGAGAGAAGGGATACTGGTCTGTAGTTGTTGACATCGGAGGGATCGAGTGTAGGTTTTTTCAGAAGGGGGTGCAACTCTCGCTCTCTTGAAGACGGAAGGGACGTAGCCAGCGGTCAGGGATGAGTTGATGAGCGAGGTGAGGTAAGGGAGAAGGTCTCCGGAAATGGTCTGGAGAAGAGAGGAGGGGATAGGGTCAAGCGGGCAGGTTGTTGGGCGGCCGGCCGTCACAAGACGCGAGATTTCATCTGGAGAGAGGGGGAGAAAGAGGTCAGAGCATAGGGTAGGGCAGTGTGAGCAGAACCAGCGGTGTCGTTTGACTTAGCAAACGAGGATCGGATGTCGTCGACCTTCTTTTCAAAATGGTTGACGAAGTCATCTGCAGAGAGGGAGGAGGGGGGGGAGGATTCAGGAGGGAGGAGAAGGTGGCAAAGAGCTTCCTAGGGTTAGAGGCAGATGCTTGGAATTTAGAATGGTAGAAAGTGGCTTTAGCAGCAGAGACAGAGGAGGAAAATGTAGAGAGGAGGGAGTGAAAGGATGCCAGGTCCGCAGGGAGGCGAGTTTTACCTCGTCTACTTCCTACTGTCATAAAATTACCCTGGTCTACCCTCTACTGTCATTATATTACCCTGGTCTAACATCTACTGTCATTATATTACCCTGGTCTACCCTCTACTGTCATTATATTACCCTGGTCTACCATCTACTGTCATTATATTACCCTGGTCTACCATCTACTGTCAATATATTACCCTGGTCTACTTTCTACTGTCATTATATTACCCTAGTCTACTTTCTACTGTCATTAAATTACCCTGGTCTACCCTCTACTGTCATTATATTACCCTGGTCTCTACTGTCATTATATTACCCTGGTCTACCATCTACTGTCATTATATTTCCCTGGTCTACCATCTACTGTCATTATATTACCCTGGTCTACCATCTACTGTCATTATATTACCCTGGTCTACCATCTACTGTCATTCTATTAACCTGGTCTACCATCTACTGTCATTATATTACCCTGGTCTACTTTCTACTGTCGTTAAATTACCCTGTTCTACCATCTACTGTCATTATATTACCCTGGTCTACTTTCTACTGTCATTATATTACCCTGGTCTACCATCTACTGTCATTATATTACCCTGGTCTCTACTGTCATTATA
>NW_026288889.1:205000-227031 GCF_023373465.1 Oncorhynchus keta | reverse complement strand
ATTATCATGTTCTATCTGACACTAATCTAGAACACGTCTCATTATCATGTTCTATCTGACACTAATCTAGAACACGTCTCATTATCATGTGAACACAAAGCAGGAAGTCGTTGAGAGTCACAAGTCCTTTTTTACAGTCCCATTTCTAACACTCTAATACTCATACATGAATAAAGGAGAGAGAGGACACGAACAAGTCGTTTCCCAAATTATACCCTATTCTGTTTTTAGTGCACTACTTTTAACCAGAGCCCCGGACAAAAGTAGTGTTCCATATAGAGAATGGTGTGTCATTTGGGACACAGGGAGGTCTACAGTAGCTAAGCTTCTCAGTCACTTTGCTGATACACAGAGACATGTTGACAGACACATTCACAGGTACTGGAGGGAGAGACAGGAAGAGAGAGAGAACGGAGGGAGAGACAGGAAGAGAGAGAGAACGGAGTGAGGGAGAGACAGGAAGAGAGAGAGGAGAGAGGGAGAGACAGGGAGAATAGAGGAGAGAGTGAGAGACGGGGAGAATAGAGGAGAGAGTGAGAGACAGGAAGAGAGAGATTAGAGGAGAGAGTGAGAGACAGGAAGAGAGAGAGAACGGAGTGAGGGAGAGACAGGGAGAATAGAGGAGAGAGTGAGAGACAGGAAGAGAGAGATTATAGGAGAGAGGGAGAGACAGGGAGAATAGAGGAGCGAGTGAGAAACAGGAAAAGAGAGAGAACAGAGTGAGGGAGAGACAGGGAGAATAGAGGAGTGAGGGAGAGACAGGGAGAATAGAGGAGAGAGTGAGAGACAGGAAGAGAGAGAATAGAGGAGAGAGGGAGAGACAGGGAGAATAGAGGAGAGAGTGAGAGACAGGAAGGAGAGATTAGAGAGGGAGAGACAGGGAGAATAGAGGAGAGAGGGAGAGACAGGGAGAATAGAGGAGAGAGTGAGAGACAGGAAGAGAGAGAGAACGGAGTGAGGGAGAGACAGGGAGAATAGAGGAGAGAGTGAGAGACAGGAAGAGAGAGATTAGAGGAGAGGGAGAGACAGGGAGAATAGAGGAGCGAGTGAGAGACAGGAAGAGAGAGAGAACGGAGGAGAGAGACAGGGAGAATAGAGGAGCGAGTGAGAGACAGGAAGAGAGAGAGAACGGAGCGAGTGAGAGACAGGAAGAGAGAGAGAACTGAGTGAGGGAGAGACAGGGAGAATAGAGGAGAGAGTGAGAGACATGGAGAGAGATTAGAGGAGAGAGGGAGAGACAGGAAGAGAGAATAGATAGGAGAGAGGGAGAGACAGGAAGAGAGAATAGAGGAGAGAGGGAGACAGGAAGAGAGGGAGAGACAGGAAGAGAGGATATAAAAGAGAGGGAGAGACAGGAAGAGAGGGATATAAAAGAGAGGGAGAGACAGGAAGAGAGGGAGAGACAGGAAGAGAGAGAATAGAGAAGAGAGGGAGAGACAGGAAGAGAGAGACAGGAAGAGAGGGAGAGACAGGAAGTGAGAGAATAGAGAAGAGAGGGAGAGACAGGAAGAGGGAGAGAGACAGGAAGAGAGAATGTAGGGAGAGACAGGAGAATAGAGGAGCGAGTGAGAGACAGGAAGAGAGAGAGAACAGCGAAGAGACAGGAAGAGAGACAGAACTGAAGGGAGAAACAGGGAGAATAGAGAGCGTGAGGACAGGGAGAGAGATTAGAGGGAGACTAAGAGAGAATAGAGGAGAGAGGGAGAGACAGGAAGAGAGAATAGAGGAGAGAGGGAGAGACAGGAAGAGAGGGAGAGACAGGAAGAGAGGAGAGGGAGAGACAGGAAGAGAGGGAGAGACAGGAAGAGAGAATAGAGAAGAGAGGAGAGACAGGAAGAGAGAGACAGAAGAGGGGAGAACATCACTGAGCTTAGATGAAGATTCTCCACAGACGTTTAGAAATCAAATCACCACACTTATGGTAAACAGAGTCTCAGAGAGACTCTCTTTCCCTTCCCTCTCTCTTCTAGAGAAGAGAGGGAGAGACAGGAAGAGAGAGATGAGAGGAGAACATCACTGGCTTCCACATTAAATTATCCACAGACGTTTAGAAATCAAATCACCACACTTATGGTAAACACCGAGTCTCAGAGATTTCTCTCTTTCCCTTCTGCTCTCTCTCTCTCTCTCACTCTTCTCTGTCTCTCTCTCTCTCTCTCTGTCTCTCTCCTTTCTGTCTCTCTCTCTCTCTTTTCTGTCTCTCTCCTTTTTGTCTCTCTCCTTTCTGTCTCTCTCCTTTCTGTCTCTCTCCTTTCTGTCTCTCTCCTTTCTGTCTCTCTCCTTTCTGTCTCTCTCCTTTCTGTCTCTCTCCTTTCTGTCTCTCTCCTTTCTGTCTCTCTCCTTTCTGTCTCTCTCCTTTCTGTCTCTCTCCTTTCTGTCTCTCTCCTTTCTGTCTCTCTCCTTTCTGTCTCTCTCCTTTTTGTCTCTCTCCTTTCTGTCTCTCTCCTTTCTGTCTCTCTCCTTTCTGTCTCTCTCCTTTCTGTCTCTCTCCTTTCTGTCTCTCTCCTTTCTGTCTCTCTCCTTTCTGTCTCTCTCCTTTCTGTCTCTCTCCTTTCTGTCTCTCTCCTTTCTGTCTCTCTCCTTTCTGTCTCTCTCTCTCTGTCTCTCTCCTCTCTGCCCAGACTAGAGATAAATACACCAATATCCCTGTGAGGGAGTAGGGAGGGAGAGAGCGAGAAGAGAGAGAGAGAGGAAGAGGAAGATAGAGAGAGAGGAAGATAAGACTAACCACTTCTGCAAAAATTGGAAAACACTAAACAAACAAGAACAGGAAGAGATATCTATCCAAAACAGAGATGTCTGGGTAAACCACTTCTCCAATCTTTTTTTGGCCCGATAACAAACAACATCCAGCAAACAGCAAAAACATTATGATCAAATACAAATCTTAGAACCAACTATTAAAGACGACCAGAACCCACTGGATTCTCCAATTAGATTTAATGATCTACAGGACAAAAATACCAAACCCTCAAACCCCCAAAAATCCCTGTGGTGTTGATGCTATCTTCAACGAAATGATCAAATATACAGACCACAAACTCCAACTCAGACCAAATTGTACGCTTATTTACAAGACGTTAAGAAGAGAAATGTGTTCAGAATTTTTGTTTAAAAGCAACAACTAATTAAAGAGCAGCAGTAAAATAATGTGGAGGCTATATACAGGGTGTTACGGTACAGAGTCAATGTGGAGGCTATATACAGGGTGTTACAGTACAGAGTCAATGTGGAGGCTATATACAGGGTGTTACAGTACAGAGTCAATGTGGAGGCTATATACAGGGGGTACCGGTACAGAGTCAATGTGGAGGCTATATACAGGGTGTTACGGTACAGAGTCAATGTGGAGGCTATATACAGGGTGTTACGGTACAGAGTCAATGTGGAGGCTATATACAGGGTGTTACGGTACAGAGTCAATGTGGAGACTATATACAGGGTATTACGGTACAGAGTCAATGTGGAGGCTATATACAGGGTGTTACGGTACAGAGTCAATGTGGATGCTATATACAGGGTGTTACGGTACAGAGTCAATGTGGAGGCTATATACAGGGTATTAAGGTACAGAGTCAATGTGGAGACTATATACAGGGTGTTACGGTACAGAGTCAATGTGGAGACTATATGTTACGGTACAGAGTCAATGTGGAGGTATACAGGGGGTACGGTACAGAGTCAATGTGGAGGCTATATACAGGGTGTTACAGTACAGAGTCAATGTGGAGGCTATATACAGGGTATTACGGTACAGAGTCAATGTGGAGACTATATACAGGGGTACGGTACAGGGTCAATGTGGAGGCTATATACAGGGTACCGGTACAGAGTCAATGTGGAGGCTATATACAGGGGTACCGGTACAGAGTCAATGTGGAGGCTATATACAGGGTGCTACGGTACAGAGTCAATGTGGAGGCTATATACAGGGGCTACCGGTACAGAGTCAATGTGGAGGCTATATACAGGGTGTTACGGTACAGAGTCAATGTGGAGGCTATATACAGGGTGTTACGGTACAGAGTCAATGTGGAGGCTATATACAGGGTGTACTGGTACAGAGTCAATGTGGAGGCTATATACAGGGTGTTACGGTACAGAGTCAATGTGGAGGCTATATACAGGGTGTTACGGTACAGAGTCAATGTGGAGGCTATATACAGGGTGTACCGGTACAGAGTCAATGTGGAGGCTATATACAGGGTGTTACGGTACAGAGTCAATGTGGAGGCTATATACAGGGTGTTACGGTACAGAGTCAATGTGGAGGCTATATACAGGGTGTACTGGTACAGAGTCAATGTGGAGGCTATATACAGGGTGTTACGGTACAGAGTCAATGTGGAGGCTATATACAGGGGGTACCAGTACAGAGTCAATGTGGAGGCTATATACAGGGGGTACCGGTACTGAGTCAATGTGGAGGCTATATACAGGGGGTACCAGTACAGAGTCAATGTGGAGGCTATATACAGGGGGTACCGGTACAGAGTCAATGTGGAGGATATATACAGGGTGTTACGGTACAGAGTCAATGTGGAGGCTATATACAGGGGGTACCGGTACAGAGTCAATGTGGAGGCTATATACAGGGGGTACCGGTACAGAGTCAATGTGGAGACTATATACAGGGGGTACCAGTACAGAGTCAATGTGGAGGCTATATACAGGGTGTTACGGTACAGAGTCAATGTGGAGGCTATATACAGGAGGTACCGGTACAGAGTCAATGTGGAGACTATATACAGGGGGTACCGGTACAGAGTCAATGTGGAGGCTATATACAGGGTGTTACGGTACAGAGTCAATGTGGAGGCTATATACAGGAGGTACCGGTACAGAGTCAATGTGGAGGCTATATACAGGGGGTACCGGTACAGAGTCAATGTGGAGGCTATATACAGGGGGTACCGGTACAGAGTCAATGTGGAGGCTATATACAGGGGGTACCGGTACAGAGTCAATGTGGAGGCTATATACAGGGGGTACCGGTACAGAGTCAATGTGGAGGCTATATACAGGGTGTTACGGTACAGAGTCAATGTGGAGGCTATATACAGGGTGTTACGGTACAGAGTCAATGTGGAGGCTATATACAGGGTGTACTGGTACAGAGTCAATGTGGAGGCTATATACAGGGTGTTACGGTACAGAGTCAATGTGGAGGCTATATACAGGGTGTTACGGTACAGAGTCAATGTGGAGGCTATATACAGGGGGTACCGGTACAGAGTCAATGTGGAGGCTATATACAGGGTGTTACGGTACAGAGTCAATGTGGAGGCTATATACAGGGTGTTACGGTACAGAGTCAATGTGGAGGCTATATACAGGGTGTACTGGTACAGAGTCAATGTGGAGGCTATATACAGGGTGTTACGGTACAGAGTCAATGTGGAGGCTATATACAGGGGGTACCAGTACAGAGTCAATGTGGAGGCTATATACAGGGGGTACCGGTACTGAGTCAATGTGGAGGCTATATACAGGGGGTACCAGTACAGAGTCAATGTGGAGGCTATATACAGGGGTACCAGTACAGAGTCAATGTGGAGGATATATACAGGGTGTTACGGTACAGAGTCAATGTGGAGGCTATATACAGGGTACCGGTACAGAGTCAATGTGGAGGCTATATACAGGGGTACCGGTACAGAGTCAATGTGGAGACTATATACAGGGGTACCAGTACAGAGTCAATGTGGAGGCTATATACAGGGTGTTACGGTACAGAGTCAATGTGGAGGCTATATACAGGAGGTACCGGTACAGAGTCAATGTGGAGACTATATACAGGGGTACCGGTACAGAGTCAATGTGGAGGCTATATACAGGGTGTTACGGTACAGAGTCAATGTGGAGGCTATATACAGGAGGTACCGGTACAGAGTCAATGTGGAGGCTATATACAGGGGTACCCCCACAGAGTCAATGTGGAGGCTATATACAGGGGGTACCCACAGAGTCAATGTGGAGGCTATATACAGGGGTACCGGTACAGAGTCAATGTGGAGGCTATATACAGGGGTACCGGTACAGAGTCAATGTGGAGGCTATATACAGGGTGTTACGGTACAGAGTCAATGTGGAGGCTATATACAGGGTGTTACGGTACAGAGTCAATGTGGAGCTATATACAGGGTGTACTGGTACAGAGTCAATGTGGAGCTATATACAGGGTGTTACGGTACAGACAATGTGGAGCTATATACAGGGTGTTACGGTACAGAGTCAATGTGGAGGCTATATACAGGGGTACCGGTACAGAGTCAATGTGGAGGCTATATACAGGGTGTTACGGTACAGAGTCAATGTGGAGGCTATATACAGGGTGTTACGGTACAGAGTCAATGTGGAGGCTATATACAGGGTGTACTGGTACAGAGTCAATGTGGAGGCTATATACAGGGTGTTACGGTACAGAGTCAATGTGGAGGCTATATACAGGGGGTACCAGTACAGAGTCAATGTGGAGGCTATATACAGGGGGTACCGGTACTGAGTCAATGTGGAGGCTATATACAGGGGGTACCAGTACAGAGTCAATGTGGAGGCTATATACAGGGGTACCGGTACAGAGTCAATGTGGAGGATATATACAGGGTGTTACGGTACAGAGTCAATGTGGAGGCTATATACAGGGGTACCGGTACAGAGTCAATGTGGAGGCTATATACAGGGGTACCGGTACAGAGTCAATGTGGAGACTATATACAGGGGGTACCAGTACAGAGTCAATGTGGAGGCTATATACAGGGTGTTACGGTACAGAGTCAATGTGGAGGCTATATACAGGAGGTACCGGTACAGAGTCAATGTGGAGACTATATACAGGGGGTACCGGTACAGAGTCAATGTGGAGGCTATATACAGGTCAACATGAGGCTATATACAGGAGCCACCCCCACAGAGTCAATGTGGAGACTATATACAGGAGGTACCGGTACAGAGTCAATGTGGAGACTATATACAGGAGGTACCCTGGTACAGAGTCAATGTGGAGACTATATACAGGGTGTTACGGCAGAGTCAATGTGGAGGCTATATACAGGGGTACCTACAGAGTCAATGTGGAGGATATATACAGGGTGTTACGGTACAGAGTCAATGTGGAGGCTATATACAGGGTGTTACGGTACAGAGTCAATGTGGAGGCTATATACAGGGTGTTACGGTTTCTCAGAGTCAATGTGGAGGCTATATACAGGGTGTCCTGGTACAGAGTCAATGTGGAGGCTATATACAGGGTGTTACGGTACAGAGTCAATGTGGAGGCTATATACAGGGGCAGTACAGAGTCAATGTGGAGGCTATATACAGGGGTACCGGTACTGAGTCAATGTGGAGGCTATATACAGGGGGTACCAGTACAGAGTCAATGTGGAGGCTATATACAGGGGTACCGGTACAGAGTCAATGTGGAGGATATATACAGGGTGTTACGGTACAGAGTCAATGTGGAGGCTATATACAGGGGGTACCGGTACAGAGTCAATGTGGAGGCTATATACAGGGGGATGTACAGAGTCAATGTGGAGACTATATACAGGGGTACCAGTACAGAGTCAATGTGGAGGCTATATACAGGGTGTTACGGTACAGAGTCAATGTGGAGGCTATATACAGGAGGTACCGTACAGAGTCAATGTGGAGACTATATACAGGGGGTACCGGTACAGAGTCAATGTGGAGGCTATATACAGGGTGTTACGGTACAGAGTCAATGTGGAGGCTATATACAGGAGGTACCGGTACAGAGTCAATGTGGAGACTATATACAGGAGGTACCGGTACAGAGTCAATGTGGAGACTATATACAGGGTGTTACGGTACAGAGTCAATGTAGAGGCTATATACAGGGGGCTACTAAAACAAAGGCAAAGTCTTCTCATGCTTTGTTGATTTCAAAAAAGCCTTCGACTCAATTTGGTACGAGGGCAAATTATGTAGAAATGGATGGAAAAGTGGTGTTGGTGGAAAAACATGTCCTTCGTCTAACAAGCACCTCCACAACATGATGCTGCCTCCCCCACAACATGATGCTGCCTCCCCCACAACATGATGCTGCCTCCCCCACAACATGATGCTGCCTCCCCCACAACATGATGCTGCCTCCCCCACAACATGATGCTGCCTCCCCACAACATGATGCTGCCTCCCCCACAACATGATGCTGCCACCCCCACAACATGATGCTGCCTCCCCCACAACATGATGCTGCCACCCCCACAACATGATGCTGCCACCCCCACAACATGATGATGCCTACCCCACAACATGATGCTGCCCCCCCCACAACATGATGCTGCCTACCCCACAACATGATGCTGCCACCCCCACAACATGATGCTGCCACCCCCACAACATGATGCTGCCACCCCCACAACATGATGCTGCCCCCACAACATGATGCTGCCCCCCCCACAACATGATGCTGCCCCCCACAACATGATGCTGCCCCCACAACATGATGCTGCCAACCCCACAACATGATGCTGCCACCCCCACAACATGATGCTGATGCCTACCCCACAACATGATGCTGCCACCCCCACAACATGATGCTGCCACCCCCACAACATGATGCTGCCTCCCCACAACATGGTGCTGCCTCCCCACAACATGATGATGCCTCCCCCCACAACATGATGCTGCCACCCCACAACATGATGCTGCCTCCCCCACAACATGATGCTGCCTACCCCACAACATGATGCTGCCTCCCCACAACATGATGCTGCCACCCCCACAACATGATGATGCCACCCACAACATGATGCTGCCTCCCCCACAACATGATGCTGCCCCCACAACATGATGCTGCCTCCCCACAACATGATGCTGCCTCCCCACAACATGATGCTGCCTCCCCCACAACATGATGCTGCCACCCCCCCTGCCCCGTGCTCCACGGTTGGGATGATATTCTTTGGCTTGCAAGTCTCCCCCTTTTTCCTCCAAACGTAACGATGGTCATTATGGCCAAACAGTTCTATTTTTGTTTCATCAGACCAGAGGACATTTCTCCAAAAAAAGAACAATCTTTGTCCCCATTTTCAGTTTCAACCGTAGTCTGGCTTTTTATGGCGGTTTTGGAGCAGTGGCTTCTTCCTTGCTGAGCGGCCTTTCAGGTTATGTCGATATAGGACTCATTTTACTGTGAATATAGATGCTTTTGCGTGCATGTATACTAGTTTTAATGACTCCAACCTAAGTGTATGTAAACTAGTTTTAATGACTCAACCTAAGTGTATGTAAACTAGTTTTAATGACTCCAACCTAAGTGTATGTAAACTAGTTTTAATGACTCAACCTAAGTGTATGTAAACTAGTTTTAATGACTCCAACCTAAGTGTATGTAAACTAGTTTTAATGACTCAACCTAAGTGTATGTAAACTAGTTTTAATGACTCCAACCTAAGTGTATGTAAACTAGTTTTAATGACTCCAACCTAAGTGTATGTAAACTAGTTTTAATGACTCCAACCTAAGTGGATGTAAACTAGTTTTAATGACTCCAACCTAAGTGGATGTAAACTAGTTTTAATGACTCCAACCTAAGTGGATGTAAACTAGTTTTAATGACTCCAACCTAAGTGGATGTAAACTAGTTTTAATGACTCCAACCTAAGTGTATGTAAACTAGTTTTAATGATTCCAACCTAAGTGTATGTAAACTAGTTTTAATGACTCCAACCTAAGTGTATGTAAACTAGTTTTAATGACTCCAACCTAAGTGGATGTAAACTAGTTTTAATGACTCCAACCTAAGTGGATGTAAACTAGTTTTAATGACTCCAACCTAAGTGTATGTAAACTAGTTTTAATGACTCCAACCTAAGTGTATGTAAACTAGTTTTAATGATTCCAACCTAAGTGTATGTAAACTAGTTTTAATGACTCCAACCTCAGTGTATGTAAACTAGTTTTAATGACTCCAACCTAAGTGTATGTAAACTAGTTTTAATGACTCCAACCTAAGTGTATGTAAACTAGTTTTAATGACTCCAACCTAAGTGTATGTAAACTAGTTGTAATGACTCAACCTAAGTGTATGTAAACTAGTTTTAATGACTCAACCTAAGTGTATGTAAACTAGTTTTAATGACTCCAACCTAAGTGTATGTAAACTAGTTGTAATGACTCCAACCTAAGTGTGTGTAAACTAGTTTTAATGACTCCAACCTAAGTGTATGTAAACTAGTTTTAATGACTCCAACCTAAGTGTATGTAAACTAGTTGTAATGACTCCAACCTAAGTGTATGTAAACTAGTTTTAATGACTCCAACCTAAGTGTATGTAAACTAGTTTTAATGACTCAAACCTAAGTGTTTGTAAACTAGTTTTAATGACTCAAACCTAAGTGTTTGTAAACTAGTTTTAATGACTCAAACCTAAGTGTTTGTAAACTAGTTTTAATGACTCCAACCTAAGTGTATGTAAACTAGTTTTAATGACTCCAACCTAAGTGTATGTAAACTAGTTTTAATGACTCCAACCTAAGTGTATGTAAACTAGTTTTAATGACTCCAACCTAAGTGTATGTAAACTAGTTTTAATAACTCCAACCTAAGTGTTTGTAAACTAGTTTTAATGACTCCAACCTAAGTGTATGTAAACTAGTTTTAATGACTCCAACCTAGTGTGTGTAAACTAGTTTTAATGACTCCAACCTAAGTGTATGTAAACTAGTTTTAATGACTCCAACCTAGTGTGTGTAAACTAGTTTTAATGACTCCAACCTAAGTGTATGTAAACTAGTTTTAATGACTCCAACCTAGTGTATGTAAACTAGTTTTAATGACTCCAACCTAAGTGTATGTAAACTAGTGTTAATGACTCCAACCTAAGTGTATGTAAACTAGTTTTAATGACTCCAACCTAAGTGTATGTAAACTTACGACTTCAAATGTATCTTTATTGTCCCTTTTGTATTCTAACAATTTGCACATAAATGACATTTGAAATTATTTTTGGAACTTCCGTGATTGTAATGTTTATTGTTCATTTTTATTGTTTAATTACACTTTTGTTTATTATCTATCTGTTAACATATGTTTCCCATGCCAATAAAGCCCCTTGAATTGAACTGAGAGAGTGGTATGTTTCTGTGTGTGTGTGTGTGTGTGTGTGTGTGTGTGTGTGTGTGTGTGTGTGTGTGTGTGTGTGTGTGTGTGTGTGTGTGTGTGTGTGTGTGTGTGTGTGTGTGTGTGTGTGTGTGTGTGTGTGTGTGTGTGTGTGTGTGTGTGTGTGTGTGTGTGTGTAAGTGTGTTTTATGCAAGTCTCTGTGTGTGTTTACAGAGATAGTCAGTGATGGATGTTGAGAGTACTACTGGGCTCCACGCTGCCTCTTATCCTCCAATCACACGGAGCCAAAGCCCAGCAGTCATATTGCCTGGGAAGACCTGGAGACACGGCAGGAATATTACAATACAACAGGGGATTCTGGGAAAGAACCAGAGAATAGTCTGGGAGAGAGAACACAGTGTCTCTGGGTCTGGAGAAACACAGTGTCTCTGGGTCTGGAGGGGAACACAGTGTCTCTGGGTCTGGAACACAGTGTCTCTGGGTCTGGTGGGGAACACAGTGTCTCTGGGTCTGGAACACAGTGTCTCTGGAAACACAGTGTCTCTGGAACACAGTGTCTCTGGGTCACAGTGTCTCTGGAACACAGTGTCTCTGGGTCTGGTGGGGGACACAGTGTCTCTGGGTCTGGTGGGGGACACAGTGTCTCTGGGTCTGGAACACAGTGTCTCTGGGTCACAGTGTCTGTCTCTGGAACACAGTGTCTCTGGAACACAGTGTCTCTGGGTCACAGTGTCTCTGGAACACAGTGTCTCTGGAACACAGTGTCTCTGGAACACAGTGTCTCTGGGTCTGGTGTCTCTGGAACACAGTGTCTCTGGAACACAGTGTCTCTGGAACACAGTGTCTCTGGGTCTGGAACACAGTGTCTCTGGGTCTGGAACACAGTGTCTCTGGGTCTGGAACACAGTGTCTCTGGGTCTGGAACACAGTGTCTCTGGGTCTGGAACACAGTGTCTCTGGGTCTGGAACACAGTGTCTCTGGGTCTGGAACACAGTGTCTCTGGGTCTGGAACACAGTGTCTCTGGGTCTGGAACACAGTGTCTCTGGGTCTGGAACACAGTGTCTCTGGGTCTGGAACACAGTGTCTCTGGGTCTGGTGGGTAATAGCCTTTACATCTGATAAGATGTTATCCACTCAGCAGCTCTAGTGTTCACTGTAATGTACTGTGTGATGAATACAAGAGGGGTCTAATAGTGTGTGTGTGTGTGTGTGTGTGTGTGTGTCTCTGTGGTGTGTGTGTGTGTGTGTCTGGTGTGTGTGTATATACAATGATGTGTACTGTGTCTGTGAATACATGAGAGGACACATGAAAAGACAGATGCTTCTGGGTCTGGACACATGTGACTTCTGCTTTCAGAAATTTGAAAAGTCACATTGAAAAGCTGAGCATTAGAGTTTAGGTGGCTGGAAGCACATAGTTTCGTTGCCTAGTTAGCTACAGAGGTTAGCTGGCTCTGTTAGCTACAGAGGTCTAGCTGGCTAGTTGGCTACAGAGGTTAGCTGGCTCTACACCATTTAGCTGGCTAGTTAGCTTCTGGGTAGCTGGCTAGTTTGCTCTGGGTTGGAACACAGTGTTCTGGGTAGCTGGCTAGTTTGCTCTGGGTTAGCTGGAAGCATCAGAGGATAGCTGACTAGTTTGCTACAGACGTTAGCTAGTTCAGAGGATAGCTGGCTAGTTTGCTACAGAGGTTAGCTGGCTTGTTAGCTTCAGAGGATAGTGGCTGTTGCTACAGAGTGATAGCTGGCTGTTAGCTACAGAGGATAGCTGGCTGTGTAGCTACAGAGGATAGCTGGCTAGTTAGCTACAGATGATAGCTGGTTAGCTGGCTTGTTAGCTTCAGAGGATAGCTGGCTAGTTAGCTACAGAGGATAGCTGGCTGTTAGCTACAGAGTGATAGCTGTGCTGGTGAATACAGAGGATAGCTGGCTAAGCTACAGGGATAGCTGGCTAGTTTGCTACAGAGGATAGCTCACTGGTTAAGCTACAGAGGATAGCTGGCTAGTTTGCTACAGAGGATAGCTGGCTAGTTAGCTACAGAGGATAGCTGGCTAGTTTGCTACAGAGGTTAGCTGCCTAGTTTGCTACAGAGGTTAGCTGCCTAGTTAGCTACAGAGGATAGCTGGCTAGTTAGCTACAGAGGATAGCTGGCTAGTTAGCTACAGAGGATAGCTGGCTAGTTTGCTACAGAGGATAGCTGGCTAGTTAGCTTCAGGGGTTAGCTGGCTAGTTTGCTACAGAGGATAGCTGGCTAGTTTGCTACAGAGGATAGCTGGCTAGTTAGCTACAGAGGATAGCTGGCTAGTTAGCTTCAGGGTTAGCTGGCTAGTTTGCTACAGAGGATAGCTGGCTGGTTTGCTGAGGTTAGCTAGCTAGTTAGCTACAGAGGATAGCTGCTAGTTAGCTGTGAGGATAGCTGGCTGTTTGCTACAGAGGTTAACTGGCTAGTTTGCTACAGAGGTTAGCTGTAGAATGCATACTGGAGTTTGAATATAGCGCAGGAAAAGGGAATACGGACACATTGTGGACAGATATAGGTGTCGATCTCTGCCGGCTGTGGTGTGTTTCTGTCTCCTACCTCGGCTGGCTCGGTCTGCTGCAGGTCGTCGGAGAACTTGGTGACCTCTGGGAACTCCTCCTCACACACCGCAGCCAGGAAGTGGAGTAACGTTGACTTCTGGTCAGCTGACTTCGTGTCCTTCAGCTGGAATCACAAAAAGAGTTACACCCAGTCAGGTTACACCCAGTCAGGTTACACACTGGTTACACCCAGTCAGGTTACACCCAGTCAGGTTACACACTGTTACACCCAGTCAGGTTACACCCTGCAGGTTACACACTGTTACACCCAGTCAGGTTACACCCTGTCAGGTTACACACTGTTACACCCAGTCAGGTTACACACTGTTACACCCAGTCAGGTTACACCTGTTCAGGTTACACCCTGTCAGGTTACACACTGTTACACAGAGTCAGGTTACACACTGTTACACCCAGTCAGGTTACACACTGTTACACCCAGTCAGGTTACACCCTGTTACACCCAGTCAGGTTACATACTGTTACACCCAGTCAGGTTACACACTGTTACACCCAGTCAGTTTACACCCTGTTACACCCAGTCAGGTTACCCTGTTACACCCAGTCAGTTTACACCCTGTTACACCCAGTCAGGTTACACCCTGTTACACCCAGTCAGGTTACACCCTGTTACACCCAGTCAGGTTACACACTGTTACACCCAGTCAGGTTACACCCTGTTACACCCAGTCAGGTTACACCCTGTTACACCCAGTCAGGTTACACACTGTTACACCCAGTCAGGTTACACCCTGTTACACCCAGTCAGGTTACACCCTGTTACACCCAGTCAGGTTACACCCTGTTACACCCAGTCAGGTTACACCCTGTTACACCCAGTCAGGTTACACACTGTTACACCCAGTCAGGTTACACCCTGTTACACCCAGTCAGGTTACATACTGTTACACCCAGTCAGGTTACACCCAGTCAGGTTACACCCTGTTACACCCAGTCAGGTTACACACTGTTACACCCAGTCAGGTTACACCCTGTTACACCCAGTCAGGTTACACCCTGTTACACCCAGTCAGGTTACACCTGTTACACCCAGTCAGGTTACACCCTGTTACACCCAGTCAGGTTACACCCTGTTACACCCAGTCAGGTTACACACTGTTACACCCAGTCAGGTTACACACTGTTACACCCAGTCAGGTTACACCCTGTTACACCCAGTCAGGTTACACCATGTCAGGTTACACACTGTTACACCCAGTCAGGTTACACACTGTTACACCCAGTCAGGTTACACCCAGTCAGGTTACACCCTGTTACACCCAGTCAGGTTACACCCAGTCAGGTTACACCCTGTTACACCCAGTCAGGTTACACCCTATTACACCCAGTCAGGTTACACACTGTTACACCCAGTCAGGTTACACCCTGTTACACCCAGTCAGGTTACATACTGTTACACCCAGTCAGGTTACACCCAGTCAGGTTACATCCTGTTACACCCAGTCAGGTTACACCCTGTTACACCCAGTCAGGTTACACACTGTTACACCCAGTCAGGTTACACCCTGTTACACCCAGTCAGGTTACACCCTGTTACACCCAGTCAGGTTACACACTGTTACACCCAGTCAGGTTACACTGTTACACCCAGTCAGGTTACACACTGTTACACCCAGTCAGGTTACACCCTGTTACACCCAGTCAGGTTACACCCTGTTACACCCAGTCAGTTTACACCCTGTTACACCCAGTCAGGTTACACCCTGTTACACCCAGTCAGTTTACACCCTGTTACACCCAGTCAGGTTACACCCTGTTACAGTCAGTTACACACTGTTACACCCAGTCAGGTTACACACTGTTACACCCAGTCAGGTTACACACAGGTTACACACTGTTACACCCAGTCAGGTTACACACTGTTACACCCAGTCAGGTTACACACTGTTACACCCAGTCAGGTTACACCCCTGTCACACACTGTTACACCCAGTCAGGTTACACACTGTTACACCCAGTCAGGTTACACCCTGTTACACCCAGTCAGGTTACACACTGTTACACCCAGTCAGGTTACACCCAGTCAGGTTACACCCTGTTACACCCAGTCAGGTTATACAGTCAGATTACACCCTGTTACACCCAGTCAGGTTACACCCTGTTACACCCAGTCAGGTTACACACTGTTACACCCAGTCAGGTTACACCCTGTTACACCCAGTCAGGTTACACCCTGTTACACCCAGTCAGGTTACACCCAGTCAGGTTACATCCTGTTACACCCAGTCAGGTTACACCCTGTTACACCCAGTCAGGTTACACCCTGTTACACCCAGTCAGGTTACACCCTGTTACACCCAGTCAGGTTACACCCTGTTACACCCAGTCAGGTTACACCCTGTTACACCCAGTCAGGTTACACCCTGTTACACCCAGTCAGGTTACACCCTGTTACACCCAGTCAGGTTACACCCTGTTACACCCAGTCAGGTTACACACTGTTACACCCAGTCAGGTTACACACTGTTACACCCAGTCAGGTTACACCCTGTTACACCCAGTCAGGTTACACCATGTCAGGTTACACACTGTTACACAGTCAGGTTACACACTGTTACACCCAGTCAGGTTACACCCTGTTACACCCAGTCAGGTTACACCCTGTTACACCCAGTCAGGTTACACACTGTTACACCCAGTCAGGTTACACCCTGTTACACCCAGTCAGGTTACACCCTGTTACACCCAGTCAGGTTACACCCTGTTACACCCAGTCAGGTTACAGTCAGGTTACACCCTGTTACACCCAGTCAGGTTACACCCTGTTACACCCAGTCAGGTTACACACTGTTACACCCAGTCAGGTTACACCCTGTTACACCCAGTCAGGTTACACACTGTTACACCCAGTCAGGTTACATACTGTTACACCCAGTCAGGTTACACACTGTTACACCCAGTCAGTTTACACCCTGTTACACCCAGTCAGGTTACACCCTGTTACACCCAGTCAGGTTACACCCTGTTACACCCAGTCAGGTTACACCCTGTTACACCCAGTCAGGTTACACCCTGTTACACCCAGTCAGGTTACACACTGTTACACCCAGTCAGGTTACACCCTGTTACACCCAGTCAGGTTACACCCTGTTACACCCAGTCAGGTTACACCACCCAGTCAGGTTACACCCTGTTACACCCAGTCAGGTTACACCCTGTTACACCCAGTCAGGTTACACCCTGTTACACCCAGTCAGGTTACACCCTGTTACACCCAGTCAGGTTACACACTGTTACACCCAGTCAGGTTACACCTGTTACACCCAGTCAGGTTACATACTGTTACACCCAGTCAGGTTACACCCAGTCAGGTTACACCCTGTTACACCCAGTCAGGTTACACCTGTTACACCCAGTCAGGTTACACCCTGTTACACCCAGTCAGGTTACACCCTGTTACACCCAGTCAGGTTACACCCTGTTACACCCAGTCAGGTTACACCCTGTTACACCCAGTCAGGTTACACCCTGTTACACCCATTCAGGTTACACACTGTTACACCCAGTCAGGTTACACCCTGTTACACCCAGTCAGGTTACACCATGTCAGGTTACACACTGTTACACCCAGTCAGGTTACACACTGTTACACCCAGTCAGGTTACACCCAGTCAGGTTACACCCTGTTACACCCAGTCAGGTTACACCCAGTCAGGTTACACCCTGTTACACCCAGTCAGGTGACACCCTATTACACCCAGTCAGGTTACACACTGTTACACCCAGTCAGGTTACACCCTGTTACACCCAGTCAGGTTACATACTGTTACACCACCCAGTCAGGTTACATCCTGTTACACCCAGTCAGGTTACACCCTGTTACACCCAGTCAGGTTACACACTGTTACACCCAGTCAGGTTACACCCTGTTACACCCAGTCAGGTTACACCCTGTTACACCCAGTCAGGTTACACACTGTTACATCCAGTCAGGTTACATACTGTTACACCCAGTCAGGTTACACACTGTTACACCCAGTCAGTTTACACCCTGTTACACCCAGTCAACACCCTGTTACACCCAGTCAGGTTACACCCTGTCAGGTTACACACTGTTACACCCAGTCAGGTTACACACTGTTACACCCAGTCAGGTTACACCCTGTCAGGTTACACTGTTACACCCAGTCAGGTTACACTGTTACACCCAGTCAGGTTACACACTGTTACACCCAGTCAGGTTACAACAGGTTACACACTGTTACACCCAGTCAGGTTACACACTGTTACACCCAGTCAGGTTACACCTGTTACACCCAGTCAGGTTACACCAGTCAGGTTACACACTGTTACACCCAGTCAGGTTACACACTGTTACACCCAGTCAGGTTACACACTGTTACACCCAGTCAGGTTACACCCTGTCAGGTTACACACTGTTACACCCAGTCAGGTTACACACTGTTACACCCAGTCAGGTTACACACTGTTACAGAGTCAGGTTACACCCAGTCAGGTTACACCCTGTTACACCCAGTCAGGTTATACCCAGTCAGGTTACACCCTGTTACACCCAGTCAGGTTACACCCTATTACACCCAGTCAGGTTACACACTGTTACACCCAGTCAGGTTACACCTTGTTACACCCAGTCAGGTTACATACTGTTACACCCAGTCAGGTTACACCCAGTCAGGTTACATCCTGTTACACCCAGTCAGGTTACACCCTGTTACACCCAGTCAGGTTAGGGACAGTTACACCCAGTCAGGTTACACCCTGTTAGGTTACACACTGTTACACCCAGTCAGGTTACATACTGTTACACCCAGTCAGGTTACACACTGTTACACCCAGTCAGTTTACACCCTGTTACACCCAGAGGTTACACCCTGTTACACCCAGTCAGGACACCCTGTTACACCCAGTCAGGTTACACCCTGTTACACCCAGTCAGGTTACACCCTGTTACACCCAGTCAGGTTACACCCTGTTACACCCAGTCAGGTTACACCCTGTTACACCCAGTCAGGTTACACCCTGTTACACCCAGTCAGGTTACACCCTGTTACACCCAGTCAGGTTACACACTGTTACACCCAGTCAGGTTACACCCTGTTACAGTCAGGTTACACCCTGTTACACCCAGTCAGGTTACACCCTGTTACAGAGTCAGGTTACACCCTGTTACACCCAGTCAGGTTACACAGTTACACCCAGTCAGGTTACAGACCAGTAGGTTACATACTGTTAGACCCAGTCAGGTTACACCCAGTCAGAGTTACAGAGAGTTACACCCAGTCAGGTTACACCCTGTTACACCCAGTCAGGTTACACAGTTACACCCAGTCAGGTTACACCCTGTTACAGAGAGTCAGGTTACACACTGTTACAGAGGGAGACACCCAGTCAGGTTAGACACTGTTAGACCCAGTCAGGTTACAGAGAGAGAGGTTAGAGACAGTCAGGTTACACCCAGTCAGGTTACACCCTGACACCCAGAGGTGACACCTATTACACCCAGAGGTTACACACTGTTACACCCAGAGGTTACACCCTGTTACACCCAGTCAGGTTACATACTGTTACACCCAGTCAGGTTACAGAGTCAGGTTACATCCTGTTACAGAGTCAGGTTACACCCAGTCAGGTTACACCCTGTTAGAGTCAGGTGACACCCTATTACACCCAGTCAGGTTACACACTGTTAGAGACAGAGTTACACCCTGAGAGATAGATTTGAGAGAGAGTTACATGAGTTAGAGAGTCAGGTTACACCCAGAGGTTACATCCTGTTAGAGAGAGGTTACATGTGACACCCAGTCAGGTTACACAGACAGCCAGTCAGGTTACACCCTGTTACACCCAGTCAGGTTACACCCTGTTACACCCAGTCAGGTTACACTGGCACCCAGTCAGGTTACAGACTGTTACAGAGTCAGGTTACACTGAGTTTACACCCTGTTACAGAGAGTCAGGTTACAGTTACAGAGAGACAGTTTACACCCTGTTACAGAGAGTCAGGTACACCCTGACACCCAGAGAGGTTACAGACTGTTACACCCAGAGACACCCTGTTACAGAGAGAGGTTACACCCTGAGACCCAGAGAGAGACACCCTGTTACACCCAGTCAGGACACCCTGAGAGAGAGAGGTTACACCCTGAGAGAGAGAGTCAGGAAACACCCTGTTACACCCAGAGTTTTACACCCTGAGGAGAGAGGTTACAGAGAGTCAGACACCCTGTTACAGAGAGTCAGAGACACCCTGAGAGAGAGAGACACCCTGACACCCAGTCAGGTTAGAGACACCCAGACAGGTTAGACACCCAGAGGTTACAGACTGAGACAGAGTCAGGTTACATACTGAGACCCAGAGAGGTTACACCCAGAGGTTACAGAGACAGAGAGGGAGACACCCCGAGAGAGACAGACTGAGACACCCAGAGAGGTTACACACTGAGACAGAGAGGGAGTTACACCCAGAGTTACACCCAGTCAGGTTAGACCCTGTTACACCCAGAGGTTACAGAGACAGAGAGACAGGTTAGACACCCAGTCAGGTTACACACTGTTACAGTCAGA
Source organism: Oncorhynchus keta (assembly GCF_023373465.1). Taxonomy (NCBI): domain Eukaryota; kingdom Metazoa; phylum Chordata; class Actinopteri; order Salmoniformes; family Salmonidae; genus Oncorhynchus; species Oncorhynchus keta. Next base: position 206,813 of record NW_026288889.1, on the reverse strand, counting down.
CACCCAGTCAGGTTACACACTGAGACAGAGAGACAGGAGACACCCTGACACCCAGTCAGGTTACAGACTGTTACACCCAGAGGTTACACCCATTACACCCAGTCAGGTTACACACTGTTACAGTCAGGTTACACCCTGTTAGACACCCAGAGGTTAGAGAGAGGTTAGAGAGAGAGAGGAAGGAGAGAGACAGAGAGTGTGTGTGAGACACAGTGAGAGAGGATGGACCACTGACCTCTTCACAGGCTGCGTTAACAGCCATGATGTCTGGACGGAGGTTGCCCAGACCTGTTCATCAAACTGCAGCTCACCTAAACAACAACAACGGATGGAGTTGAGACGGGGACATACGCAGTCAAACAGCTCACACTAGACTCATCTGGAGAGAGAGGAGGAGGAGAGAGACAGGGAGAGAGAGAGAGGGTAGAGGGGGAGAGGAGAGAGGAGAGGGGAGAGACAGAGAGACAGAGAGAGAGAGAGGGTGAGGAGAGGGGAGGGAGAGAGAGAGGGTAGAGAGAGAGGGGACAGAGGAGAGAGGATAGAGAGAGAGAGAGGAGGAGAGGAGAGAGTAGAGAGAGGGAGAGAGAGGAGGGTAGAGAGAGAGGGGTAGAGGAGAGAGGAGAAGAGAGGGGGAGGAGAGGGAGAGAGGAGAGGGGGAGAGGAGAGAGGGAGAGGGGGAGAAAGGAGAGGAGTAGAGGAGAGGGGGAGAGGAGAGGAGGAGAGAGAGGGAGAGGAGAGGGGAGAGAGGGGGGTAGAGAGAGAGAGAGGGGAGAAAGGGGGAGAGGGAGGGAGAGAGAGAGAGAGGGGGAGAGAGGAGAGGAGAGGGGAGAGAGAGAGAGAGGGAGAGAGGAGAGAGAGGAGAGAGAGAGGGGAGAGAGAGAGAGAGAGGAGGAGAGAGGAGAAGAGAGAGGGGAGAGGGAGAGAGGGGGAGAAAGGAGAGGGACAGAGAGAGAGAGAGACAGAGAGGGGAGAAAGGAGAGGGTAGAGGAGAGGGGGAGAGGAGGAGGAGAGAGGGTAGAGGAGAGAGGAGAAAGGAGAGGGAGACAGAGAGAGGAGAGAGAGAGAGAGAGGGTAGAGGAGAGGGGGAGAAAGAGAGAGGGTAGAGGAGAGAGGGACACAGAGAGAGAGGAGAGGGAGAGAGAGGAGAGAGAGAGGAGAGAGAGAGGGAGAGAGGAGACAGGGGAGAGGAGAGGGGGAGAGGAGAGAGAGAGAGGAGAGAGAGGGGAGAGGAGAGAGAGAGAGAGAGAGAGGGAGAGGAGAAAGAGAGAGGGTAGAGGGGGAGAGAGGGAGAGGGGAGAGAGGGGGAGAGGAGAGGGGGAGAGAGAGAGTAGAGGAGAGAGGAGAGGGGGAGAAAGAAGAGGGTAGAGAGAGGGGAGAGGAGAGGAGAGGGTAGAGGAGAGAGGGAGAGAGAGAGAGGGTAGAGGAGAGGGAGAGAGGAGAGAGAGGAGAGGGAGGGGGAGAGGAGAGAGGAGAGGGGGAGAAAGGAGAGGGTAGAGGGGAGGGGAGAGGGGGAGAGGAGAGGGTAGAGGGGGAGAGAGGGGGAGAGGGGGGTAGAGGGAGAGAGGAGAGAGGAGAGGGTAGAGGAGGAGAGGGGGAGAGGAGAGGGTAGAGGGGGGAGAGAGGAGAGGGTAGAGGAGAGGGGAGAGGAGAGGGTAGAGGGGGAGGAGAGGGGGGAGAGAGGGTAGAGGGGGAGAAAGGAGAGGGTAGAGGAGGGGGAGAGGGAGAGGGTAGAGGGAGGGGGAGAGGGGAGGAGGGGGTAGAGGGGGGGAGAGGAGAGGGGAGAGGAGGAGGAGAGGGGGTAGAGGAGAGGGGG
>NW_026288889.1:195000-200000 GCF_023373465.1 Oncorhynchus keta | reverse complement strand
GGTAGAGCTGTGGATATAGATACTGTGACCAATGTAGAGCTGTGGATATAGATACTGTGACCAAGGTAGAGCTGTGGATATAGATACTGTGACCAAGGTAGAGCTGTGGATATAGATACTGTGACCAAGGTAGAGCTGTGGATATAGATACTGTGACCAAGGTAGAGCTGTGGATATAGATACTGTGACCAAGGTAGAGCTGTGGATATAGATACTGTGACCAAGGTAGAGCTGTGGATATAGATACTGTGACCAAGGTAGAGCTGTGGATATAGATATTGTGACCAACGTAGAGCTGTGGATATAGATACTGTGACCAAGGTAGAGCTGTGGATATAGATACTGTGACCAAGGTAGAGCTGTGGATATAGATACTGTGACCAAGGTAGAGCTGTGGATATAGATACTGTGACCAAGGTAGAGCTGTGGATATAGATACTGTGACCAAGGTAGAGCTGTGGATATAGATACTGTGACCAAGGTAGAGCTGTGGATATAGATACTGTGACCAAGGTAGAGCTGTGGATATAGATACTGTGACCAAGGTAGAGCTGTGGATATAGATACTGTGACCAAGGTAGAGCTGTGGATATAGATACTGTGACCAAGGTAGAGCTGTGGATATAGATACTGTGACCAAGGTAGAGCTGTGGATATAGATACTGTGACCAAGGTAGAGCTGTGGATATAGATACTGTGACCAAGGTAGAGCTGTGGATATAGATACTGTGACCAAGGTAGAGTTGTGGATATAGATACTGTGACCAAGGTAGAGCTGTGGATATAGATACTGTGACCAAGGTAGAGTTGTGGATATAGATACTGTGACCAACGTAGAGCTGTGGATATAGATACTGTGACCAAGGTAGAGCTGTGGATATAGATACTGTGACCAAGGTAGAGCTGTGGATATAGATAATGTGACCAAGGTAGAGCTGTGGATATAGATACTGTGACCAAGGTAGAGCTGTGGATATAGATACTGTGACCAAGGTAGAGCTGTGGATATAGATACTGTGACCAAGGTAGAGCTGTGGATATAGATACTGTGACCAATGTAGAGCTGTGGATATAGATACTGTGACCAAGGTAGAGCTGTGGATATAGATACTGTGACCAACGTAGAGCTGTGGATATAGATACTGTGACCAAGGTAGAGCTGTGGATATAGATACTGTGACCAAGGTAGAGCTGTGGATATAGATACTGTGACCAAGATAGAGCTGTGGATATATATACTGTGACCAACGTAGAGCTGTGGATATAGATACTGTGACCAACGTAGAGCTGTGGATATAGATACTGTGACCAAGATAGAGCTGTGGATATAGATACTGTGACCAACGGTAGAGCTGTGGATATAGATACTGTGACCAACGTAGAGCTGTGGATACAGGTCATACTTGACCAAGGTCTCTCTCCTCTCGGTAAACACACAGTCTCCAGGTCAACTTCCTCTCTCCTCTCGGTAAACACACAGTCTCCAGGTCAACTTCCTCTCTCTCCAAGGTCTCGGTAAACACACAGTCTCCAGGTCAACTTCCAACTCTCTCTCCTCTCGGTAAACACACAGTCTACAGGTCAACTTCCTCTCTCTCCTCTCGGTAAACACAGTCTCCAGGTCAACTTCCTCTCTCTCCTCTCGGTAAACACACAGTCTCCAGGTCAACTTCCTCTCTCTCCTCTCGGTAAACACAGTCTCCAGGTCAACTTCCTCTCTCTCCTCTCGGTAAACACACAGTCTCCAGGTCAACTTCCTCTCTCTCCTCTCGGTAAACACACAGTCTCCAGGTCAACTTCCTCTCGGTAAACACAGTCTCCAGGTCAACTTCCTCTCTCTCCTCTCGGTAAACACACAGTCTCCAGGTCAACTTCCTCTCTCTCCTCTCAAACACAGTCTCCAGGTCAACTTCCTCTCTCTCCTCTCAGTAAACACACACACAGTCTCCAGGTCAACTTCCTCTCTCTCCTCTCGGTAAACAGTCTCCAGGTCAACTTCCTCTCTCCCTCTCAGTAAACAGTCTCCAGGTCAACTTCCTCTCTCTCCTCTCGGTAAACAGTCTCCAGGTCAACTTCCTCTCTCCTCTCGGTAAACAGTCTCCAGGTCAACGTCCTCTCTCTCCTCTCGGTAAACAGTCTCCAGGTCAACGTCCTCTCTCCTCTCGGTAAACAGTCTCCAGGTCAACTGGGGTGGTTATGATACAGACGGAGACGGAGACAGAGAGAGCAGGAGTGGCTGAGCACAACTGGTAAATTAAGGATTCCCTTTGAGCCTGTAATGTGAGTTTTCCTGCAGAGTTATAACAGTCAGCAAGCCAGTCAGCCAGCCAGCCAGTCAACCAGCCAGTCAGCCAGCCAGCCACCAGCCAGTCAACCAGCCAGTCAGCCAGCCAGTCAACCAGCCAGTCAGCCAGCCCGCCAGTCAGCCAACCAGACAGCCAGCCAGCCAGTCAGAGCCAGCCAGCCAGTCAGTCAACGAGCCAGCCAGCCAGCCAGCCAGAGCCAGACAGCCAGCCAGTCAGTCAGCCAGTCAACGAGCCAGCCAGCCAGCCAGTCAGCCAGCCAGCATTACCAGAGTTACTACCTCATCAATACAGTAGTTAGTCACCCTCTATTCTCCCAGTTACTACCTCATCAATACAGTAGTTAGTCTACCCTCTATTCTCCCAGTTACTACCTAATCAATACAGTAGTTAGTCTACCCTCTATTCTCCCAGAGCGTTACTACCTCATCAATACAGTAGTTAGTCTACCCTCTATTCTCCCAGTTACTACCTCATCAATACAGTAGTTAGTCTACCCACTATTCTCCCAGAGCGTTACTACCTCATCAATACAGTAGTTAGTCTACCCACTATTCTCCCAGTTACTACCTCATCAATACAGTAGTTAGTCTACCCTCTATTCTCCCAGTTACTACCTCATCAATACAGTAGTTAGTCTACCCTCTATTCTCCCAGTTACTACCTCATCAATACAGTAGTTAGTCTACCCTCTATTCTCCCAGTTACTACCTCATCAATACAGTAGTTAGTCTACCCTCTATTCTCCCAGAGCGTTACTACCTCATCAATACAGTAGTTAGTCTACCCTATTCTCCCAGTTACTACCTCATCAATACAGTAGTTAGTCTACCCTCTATTCTCCCAGTTACTACCTCATCAATACAGTAGTTAGTCTACCCACTATTCTCCCAGTTACTACCTCATCAATACAGTAGTTAGTCTACCCTCTATTCTCCCAGTTACTACCTCATCAATACAGTAGTTAGTCTACCCTCTATTCTCCCAGTTACTACCTCATCAATACAGTAGTTAGTCTACCCTCTATTCTCCCAGTTACTACCTCATCAATACAGTAGTTAGTCTACCCTCTATTCTCCCAGTTACTACCTCATCAATACAGTAGTTAGTCTACCCTCTATTCTCCCAGTTACTACCTCATCAATACAGTAGTTAGTCTACCCACTATTCTCCCAGAGTTACTACCTCATCAATACAGTAGTTAGTCTACCCTCTATTCTCCCAGTTACTACCTCATTAATACAGTAGTTAGTCTACCCTCTATTCTCCCACAGAGTTACTACCTCATCAATACAGTAGTTAGTCTACCCTCTATTCTCCCACATAGTTACTACCTCATCAATACAGTAGTTAGTCTACCCTCTATTCTCCCAGTTACTACCTCATCAATACAGTAGTTAGTCTACCCTCTATTCTCCCAGAGCGTTACTACCTCATCAATACAGTAGTTAGTCTACCCACTATTCTCCCAGTTACTACCTCATCAATACAGTAGTTAGTCTACCCTCTATTCTCCCAGTTACTACCTCATCAATACAGTAGTTAGTCTACCCTCTATTCTCCCAGTTACTACCTCATCAATACAGTAGTTAGTCTACCCACTATTCTCCCAGTTACTACCTCATCAATACAGTAGTTAGTCTACCCTCTATTCTCCCAGTTACTACCTCATCAATACAGTAGTTAGTCTACCCTCTATTCTCCCAGTTACTACCTCATCAATACAGTAGTTAGTCTACCCTCTATTCTCCCAGAGTGTTACTACCTCATCAATACAGTAGTTAATCCCCTCTACTCTCCAAGAGCGTTACTACCTCATCAATACAGTAGTTAGTCTACCCTCTATTCTCCCAGTTACAACCTCATCAATACAGTAGTTAGTCTACCCTCTATTCTCCCAGTTACTACCTCATCAATACAGTAGTTAGTATACCCTCTATTCTCCCAGTTACTACCTCATCAATACAGTAGTTAGTCTACCCTCTATTCTCCCAGAGCGTTACTACCTCATCAATACAGTAGTTAGTCTACCCTCTATTCTCTCAGTTACTACCTCATCAATACAGTAGTTAGTCTACCCTCTATTCTCCCAGTTACTACCTCATCAATACAGTAGTTAGTCTACCCTCTATTCTCCCAGTTACTACCTCATCAATACAGTAGTTAGTCTACCCACTATTCTCCCAGAGCGTTACTACCTCATCAATACAGTAGTTAGTCTACCCTCTATTCTCCCAGAGCGTTACTACCTCATCAATACAGTAGTTAGTCTACCCTCTATTATCACAGTTACTACCTCATCAATACAGTAGTTAGTCTACCCTCTATTCTCCCAGTTACTACCTCATCAATACAGTAGTTAGTCTACCCTCTATTCTCCCAGTTACTACCTCATCAATACAGTAGTTAGTCTACCCTCTATTCTCCCAGTTACTACCTCATCAATACAGTAGTTAGTCTACCCTCTATTCTCCCAGTTACTACCTCATCAATACAGTAGTTAGTCTACCCTCTATTCTCCCAGAGCGTTACTACCTCATCAATACAGTAGTTAGTCTACCCTCTATTCTCCCAGTTACTACCTCATCAATACAGTAGTTAGTCTACCCTCTATTCTCCCAGAGCGTTACTACCTCATCAATACAGTAGTTAGTCTACCCTCTATTCTCCCAGTTACTACCTCATCAATACAGTAGT